>NC_092292.1:14298995-14431495 GCF_036320965.1 Panulirus ornatus
GGTTAGGTTAGGTTAGGTTAGGTTAGGTTAGGTTAGGTTAGGTTAGGTTAGGTTAGGTTAGGTTAGGTTAGGTTAGGTTAGGTTAGGTTAGGTTAGGTTAGGTTAGGTTAGGTTAGGTTAGGTTAGGTTAGGTTAGGTTAGGTTAGGTTAGGTTAGGTTAGGTTAGGTTAGGTTAGGTTAGGTTAGGTTAGGTTAGGTTAGGTTAGGTTAGGTTAGGTTAGGTTAGGTTAGGTTAGGTTAGGTTAGGTTAGGTTAGGTTAGGTTAGGTTAGGTTAGGTTAGGTTAGGTTAGGTTAGGTTAGGTTAGGTTAGGTTAGGTTAGGTTAGGTTAGGTTAGGTTAGGTTAGGTTAGGTTAGGTTAGGTTAGGTTAGGTTAGGTTAGGTTAGGTTAGGTTAGGTTAGGTTAGGTTAGGTTAGGTTAGGTTAGGTTAGGTTAGGTTAGGTTAGGTTAGGTTAGGTTAGGTTAGGTTAGGTTAGGTTAGGTTAGGTTAGGTTAGGTTAGGTTAGGTTAGGTTAGGTTAGGTTAGGTTAGGTTAGGTTAGGTTAGGTTAGGTTAGGTTAGGTTAGGTTAGGTTAGGTTAGGTTAGGTTAGGTTAGGTTAGGTTAGGTTAGGTTAGGTTAGGTTAGGTTAGGTTAGGTTAGGTTAGGTTAGGTTAGGTTAGGTTAGGTTAGGTTAGGTTAGGTTAGGTTAGGTTAGGTTAGGTTAGGTTAGGTTAGGTTAGGTTAGGTTAGGTTAGGTTAGGTTAGGTTAGGTTAGGTTAGGTTAGGTTAGGTTAGGTTAGGTTAGGTTAGGTTAGGTTAGGTTAGGTTAGGTTAGGTTAGGTTAGGTTAGGTTAGGTTAGGTTAGGTTAGGTTAGGTTAGGTTAGGTTAGGTTAGGTTAGGTTAGGTTAGGTTAGGTTAGGTTAGGTTAGGTTAGGTTAGGTTAGGTTAGGTTAGGTTAGGTTAGGTTAGGTTAGGTTAGGTTAGGTTAGGTTAGGTTAGGTTAGGTTAGGTTAGGTTAGGTTAGGTTAGGTTAGGTTAGGTTAGGTTAGGTTAGGTTAGGTTAGGTTAGGTTAGGTTAGGTTAGGTTAGGTTAGGTTAGGTTAGGTTAGGTTAGGTTAGGTTAGGTTAGGTTAGGTTAGGTTAGGTTAGGTTAGGTTAGGTTAGGTTAGGTTAGGTTAGGTTAGGTTAGGTTAGGTTAGGTTAGGTTAGGTTAGGTTAGGTTAGGTTAGGTTAGGTTAGGTTAGGTTAGGTTAGGTTAGGTTAGGTTAGGTTAGGTTAGGTTAGGTTAGGTTAGGTTAGGTTAGGTTAGGTTAGGTTAGGTTAGGTTAGGGTAGGTTAGGTTAGGTTAGGTTAGGTTAGGTTAGGTTAGGTTAGGTTAGGTTAGTTTAGGTTAGGCTGAAAGTTATGACAACACAGGATTGAGTGTCAGGTTCAGACTGAGCACCGTGGGCTTCAGCACTGTGAACAGGAAACCATCGAGACAGACACTCGCGGTGGTCTCGGTGAACAGTGTGAAGCATTATGACACAACGAATGATTCTCAATGACACAGCGAGTGAACGGATTAACCTTGCCGCGCATTTGATAGTACTTTAAGGGTGAGTTTCGAACGCGGTCACTTTCTCGAATCCGCGCTTTTGATATACGCCCCTTTGTGACCTCATCTTTCACATGCCAGTGTCCTAATATATCACTTCATGACCTCGTCCTTTCCACATCCCTGGCCTTGTGTCAGTCTGTCACATCATAGCAGCATACTTCTCATGTCACACTCTCCCAGGACCCATCACACGTCACTCTCCCAGGACCCATACTTGACATGTCGCACTCTCCCAGGACCCACAGTTCACACGTCACACTACCAGGACCCACAGTTCACATGTCACACCTTCCCACGACCCAGACTTCACATGTCACACCCTCCCATGACCCATACTTCACACGTCACACTACCAGGACCCACACTTCACATGTCACACTCTCCCACGAGCCACACTTCACATGTCACACCCTCCCACGACCCACACTTCACATGTCACACCCTCCCTTGACCACTGTGTGATCGATTCTCCCCCCACCCCTCTCATACACCTACACATAACGACAACTCGTCATAAATTGAAAACACCAACCGATCACATTGGCCTGACACTCCAGTCTCAAAAACCGTTTGATGAATGTATCTGCCACAGGATGTGGCTAGGCAATTTCCTGCCAATTAGGGAATATTTAGGGTTTGTGGTATTGCATGCAATGTATATATATATTTTTTTTGTGGCCGATGACAAGAGAGTGTGAGAAGTGATTCGTCGATTCTCCGCCACAAAGAAATGATGGGCGCAGTTATGTGTGGCTATTTACAATAGGAGGTGATTTTATGTATGAAAAAAAGGAGGAAAAAAAAAGATTTTGCGGATAAATCATGATTAATGTTGGGAGAATAAATTTATCGGGATACATTACATTCGCGTGTATGTCACAAGAAATTATCGTCTCGATAATTCAATCGTCCGCCAATACAAACCTCATCCAATACAAAAAGCTATCCCTAATCTCTATCTCTTTTTTTTTCACATATCAAATATTTAATCTTTTATTAGGAAAAGAAAAAAAATGTTTCTTTTACGTATCTTTATCAAATGTTTTACCTTTTATTAGGAAAATAAAAAAGAAAAATTTGTTACCTATTACTTATCTTAACTGTGTCGTCTCATTTCTGAACCAGAGGAGTGGGGATATAATTAGAAGGATAGCAAGACTTGTTGAGTTTGGTTGAGTTCACATCTCGAACTTGGCTCTACCATGCAAAGGTTCAAATGTTGGAATAAAGAAGACGTGGACTGCACAATTTCCACTGGGTCTGTTTACTCACCTCCTGTCTATTACCCATGGCATAGACATACACGTATCTATTCCCTAGGGCATAGACACTCGTCTTTCTATCGCCCAGGGCTTCAGATACGTACCTGTCTATTACCCAGGGCACAGACATTCCCCTTCCTATCAACCAGGACATAGGCATTCACGTTTCTATTACCCAGGGCACAGACATTCACATTTCTATCATCCAGGGCACAGACATTTCCCTTTCTATTACCAAGGGCACAGACATTCTCCTTTCTATTACCCAAGGCACAGACATTCCCCTTTCTATTACTCAGGGCACAGACATTCACCTTTCTATTACCCAGGACACAGACATTTACCTTTCTATTACCCAGGGCACAGACATTCACCTCTCTGTTACCCAGGACACAGATATTCACCTCTCTCATACCCAGGACACAGATACTCACCTTTCTATTACCCAGGACACATATGCACATCTTTCCATTCGCCAGAGCAAAGACAATAACCTTTTCATTAAAAAGGCACAGATATACATCTTTCCATTAATTCAGGACACATAAACCATATTTTCTTTATCTATGACATTTATAAGCAAGTTCTTAGCTATCAGAACACACATAGCACTCATCTATTTATCTAGAACACACGTAACGTGTACTAGTTACCCACTATGCTCTAATCACCCTAGAACGCACGTAACGAGTACTGATCACCAGGTCCAAAACGTATCATGCACCTAATCAGCCAAGGGACACATGGCCACATTCTTTAATTATCCAAGACGGACGTAGCATACATCTGATTAACCAGGCCACATGTACAACGTATCTAATCATCTAAAGCACGTAGAACATGTATCTAATTCCACGTCACGATCTATCTAGAACACGTAGGGGCCATTTGTACAAAGAATTACAGCCATCCTAAACGTATGGTCCTCAGTACGTTAATGCATTTCATGCATCCTTCATCCCATGTATCCGTAGAATATATATAGTCATCATCCTAATGATCCTAGACGCTTATGGATTATTCTAATCATTTTAAGCACACACAGCCATCATCTAAATCATCAAGGATGCCCAATACATCATCCATTGTAATTATTCCAGGAATGCATAGCCGTCTTTATTAATTAGGACACATAGATCATCCCAGTTATTTAAGAGATAAATATCTATTGATTCTATTTTCCCAATACCTATTCTACTTTATGCTCAAAGTACTGGACCAAATGGAATCTGAAATAACATTATATAATCTAATGTATGGATGAGGGTTAGAGTGCCCATTGAATAATGATTTAGTGTCTTCGCTCGAGAATATAGACACTCCATCCTTCAAAAAAAAATATAGGGGGTGCGTGTCTTAGCTACTTCGAACTATTGCTTCCTATATACTTGGTTGTGAATACTTCAACTCCCTTTATCTGAGCCATAACCCTCTACCTTAATCTAACACTTGGAGGTCACGTTCTTTGACTTCGAGTAGGTTCGCCTCGACTTCGACAAAGAGCTGTACACTTGGTGGATGTTAGGAATCTCTTGGAATCAGATCATCTCATGTGCTCTGAGGTTGAGGCGAGTGGGTGTGGTAGACAATGAATAAGATTCAAGTTTCTTGAGTGTGTTTGATGTCTAATCTACGCCATAGCGCGGAGAATGGCAGAGAAATTGAGGAAATATACCAACATCAGCAATAGCGTTCCAGGGGTTCATCCGTTTTCCTTGCTTCGAAAGGACATTGTGTGGTTGTCTATTTGTTTCGGATTAAGGCCTAATTAACTGCTGAAGCCATTAAGACCATTAACGTCGAGCTGAAATTCTTCTTTATTTAATTCAAAGTATATTTGTCTGTATGTTTTTTTTTCTATTAGCTTTTATCTGTCATGACTTTTTTGTCTCTTAACCTACGCGTATATATCTATCCCTCACTTTGCTTTACTCTCTCTCTCTCTCTCTCTCTCTCTCTCTCTCTCTCTCTCTCTCTCTCTCTCTCTCTCTCTCATATGACAAAAAGCTTGTCGTATGTGGTCACTTAGGGTGAGGTAGATAGGCACAAGCTGTTTCGTACCTCATTCGCGCCATCCAACTTTTTTGTGTTTCCTGTCTCACATCCCGGAGGAGGGCGTATATTTAAGGCCACACTCACAGCCTCGAACTGGGTGATTAAAGATTTCCTGTGTATCTGTGACCACCACAAGCGACACTTCAATTAACCCGTCACCGCGCGGCGAGGTCACCTTGTGAACTCATTAAGCAGTAATTGACCTCAAATTAACTTCTCCAGATGAGCGACCCAGACGACTCTCTCTCCTCTCCTGCTGGGTCATAGTGGGTCGTATTCCCTACACTGTCAACAGCTTCTAATAATGTGCGGACTGCCCTCATACTTGTAGTATATGCTGAACTGTGAGACGAAATATACTGATATATCTCTTTTATAATGATATATTTGCTTATTCAGTTATCGATCTGGGAGACGAAATATACTGATATATTCTCTTTTATAATGATATATTTGCTTATTCAGTTATCGATCTTTGAATCTATATTTCTATATATGTTTTATATTGATTTGATTCTATACATGTACTTCTTTGTTTTAGTTATTTTTGAAGATGTCTTCAAGTTGCCAGCGATGAATCCTAGATTCTGTGAACTGTCGGGTGTTTTGCGTAACGTTAGTGGGGTGTTCGGAGCAGCATTAGTCGGGTGTTAAAAGCTGCTGGTTGATTGGTCGGGGTGTGAAGAATGGTCTGGTTGAAGGCTAAGTACCCTTTGTTGGTCGGGAATTAGGTACAGTTGGTCGGGTGTTAGGCAATGCTGGTCGGTCGGTCGGTCGGTCGGTCGACTGTCGTTGAACGATGGGTAATGCTGTTGGTCGGGTGTTGGATCCCATATTACTTGACCCTGATATGAAGTTGGTTGGGCGCTAAATACAGGAGAGACATCGGGTGTTAGATCGTCCCTGTAAACCCGATCATTCCAACGGCTGTTGTGTTGGCCGGGTGTGGGTGAGGCCAGTGATCGCTAGGTGGTCGGGTCTCGGGCAGGTGAAGCCAAGAAAAACCCCAACCCTGAGAGTCATAAACATGTCGTGAAGTTTTTACCGTCGTCAGAAACTGTGACACAAATTGGGAGCTCGCTGCCTTCTTGCCCACTCCACCTTCCATCCCCTTTCCTAATCCCTCCTTCTCTTTGCCCTTTCCTCCGTCTTCATCTCCTTCTTCGTCTTTCTTTTTTTCTACTCTCTTCCATTCTCATCCATCTTTCTCTCACCTAACACTCCATCTACTGTCCTTCCTTGGAGTTCGAGTCTTTGTTTCTCTGCTTCCTTCTTCTTCTCTCTCTCTCTCTCTCTCTCTCTCTCTCTCTCTCTCTCTCTCTCTCTCTCTCTCTCTCTTAAGCATCGACCATGTGGCAGTACCACTGAAGGGCTACTGTCACCACCACTTGCAAGAACCTCATAACTCCCTGAGGGTGCGCGACCCAAAAGACGTCGCGAGGCCAAAGAGAGAAAGAAGAAAGAAAACGTTTGCGGATCTCTCCCCCGTCTGTCCCTCCCCTGAAAAACGTTTTGTTTACGGGTGTCTGGCCAATGTTCGCGTGTGTTTTCTCGTCTTTAATTACCACCTGGTGGATTTCTAGTGTTCGTCACTGTGTTACTTTTCTTATGATTTGTGTTTCTCTCTGTTTTTGTCCTTCGACAATTTATACCCATCTTGTGGCTTATCTTCACGACAGAGTGATGTATATTGCTTCTCGTAACGACAGCTTCCGTCGCGCAAGTGGTATTTTTTCGGTCCAGGTTCCGGACTGAAATGACTGTCCTTTCTGAGGATTTGTTGGTATGTATAAATCACACACACACACACACACACACACACACACACACACACACACACACACACACACAACGATCACAGAGACCGATGTACAGCAATATCAAATATGAAATGGATATTCATATCCTCAGTGGAAATAATAGCATCAGTCCCACTCTATATATGTCTCCTGAGTCTGTCTCATCTAGCCACAAAAAATTTGACTAAGTGACCCCTGAACGCTGGCATTGCAATGGCGTCCAAGACAAATACATTCGTCTATGGACACGATCATTTCACAGATACTTGACTGGTTATCTAACCACAATCGTGTCATATGATGTGGATAGAATGCTTTCTTCGAGGGCATACGTCAAACGTACTTTCCCCGGTGTGTTTGTGACACGGCCAATACCTCCACTGTGTCTATCGACTTTATTGACCTCTCTACCTAGTTCAATATTCTTGAGAACCCGTTTTCTCTTTGTCACTTATTCCCTTCGA
Source organism: Panulirus ornatus (assembly GCF_036320965.1). Taxonomy (NCBI): domain Eukaryota; kingdom Metazoa; phylum Arthropoda; class Malacostraca; order Decapoda; family Palinuridae; genus Panulirus; species Panulirus ornatus. The sequence goes on from NC_092292.1 coordinate 14,306,158, forward strand.
CCTCGAAAAGCTTTCGTTTAATAAATACCTGAAAAAAGATAAACATTACGTATGTATCAGTAATCTATGGGCCTACAGTGTTGAATCGACATAAAGAATCCTATTCAAAGTTCTACATTGTGTAGGGGATTAAGGCCTTTAGTGACCCCCTAATGGAGGCTTTAATGATCCCTGCCAGAAGCTGTTATTACCCTGTAACCCTGAGATATCAGAGGTCTTAATTTTACGAATGGCAACCTTGACATAATTCCACCATGGCTTATGATGTCAAGGTTACTATGGATAACATGATTAGCATTTGCCACACTCCCACTGCCATGGTACCCTGTATATCTCTTTCCTCACTCTCAGTGATGGGGTCACCACCGCCAGCATTGTGAGTTGGAGCCATGTGTGGTTATGTATGTAGACCAGATGATGGAGGGTGGCAAGAGTGTGTAAAGGTGTTATGGGTTGTTGTTTCGGAATTGCTCCTTGGACTATGAACCTGGCGTGACCTATCCTCTGGTCTTGAGGGAGTATAGCGGTCTTTCGGCTAAAGTCAGTGGAGGGAGGAATGCCATCTGATAGGGTAGTGTGTCTTTATTGAGTACCTCAGTGTGGCTATAGCACTAGACACATGGATGATGGTGGGATAATGTGCTTCAGGGTCGTGTGTGTGTGTAATGATTCTCTATCTCCTTGTGTTCATTTGTGTTGTATGTGTGTGTGTGTGTGTGATGAGCTACCAGCTTACGTTAAGTGGTCTCGTATGTACGGATGTTGTGTGTGTGTGTGTGTGTGTGTGTGTGTGTGTGTGTGGCACCACTGGTTCCAACCGGGCGTGAGGGTCGAGGCTGGTGTGGTGCGGATGGTGGTGGGCCAGGCTGGGCCTGGGTCACTCCACACCTATAATTAGCTGATCTGCCCCCTGTAATTTTAGCACTCTCCGGCCCGGTCCGCCTGGGCCAGCAACCGCCATACAAAACGTCTGCGCTTTGGCGACTGTGGTCAATCCGGATTGAAGATTAAAAAGGCCCCATTAACATGAGCGCGATGGAATTACCATGAGGCCCCACTTCCTCACTCAGCCGCCCGTTGGCCGCCGCCGCCACTATCGGCCCGGTATCTCTGGTGTGAGGTATGGCCCTTCACTGCCTCCACGCTGCAGCCTCAAGTCCTTCCTCATGCAGCACCTCCCTACTGTCTCAGGCTGCATAGCACTGTGCCTCTATGGCTATGTTCCTCCCCTCCCTCTCCCTCTCACTCTTTCTCTCTCCTCGTAGACAACGCCCTGCTCTGCGTAGCATTGTACCTCCATCCTAACCTCCCCTAATGTCTCATATACTACCCCTCTTTTTTTTTCTCGCGTTCACTGGTATGGCTCCTTCACACTGCCTTCCATTATCCCTCGTGACGCACGTTGAAGCAACCCTCGTATGGCCAGGACCTGCCGTAAACTACTTATTGCCGGTCAGACTGACTCCATTCGCTTTCCAGCCCAAAACGTTGTCTTCTTAATGCCTCCCTCCTCCTCCTCCTCTCTAAAACATCCTTGTGCTTTCGCCTCGCGTTACCTCCTGCTGTATCTGCTGGCTACTCCGTTGTTTTCCTGGCTACTTCACCGCTCTGGGACCCCTTTCTGCTCTCCTGTGCTGCTGTGTGATGGTTCTACACATCATTGTTTCCCACTGCCTCTCACTGGCCTTCCCTCGATCCTCGCTTTTTTTTTCGTCCGTGTTCATTTTCGTTGTGCTGATTGCCCCACGTACCTATCTTCGCTTGCTGCTTCCTCGCAGTGTCTCAAATCATTACATTATTGTTGCCAGAATGATGCCCCATACTGCCATATGCTGCCTTGAATTGCAAAACTTTCCCTTATGCTGATTCCGTGTGTCGTCTCGTGTCGCCTCCTCCATGCTGCTCTGTGCTTCAGTCTTGTGCGTCTGCATATCTTACAGTTCGTAGTTATCTTTCCTGTTGTGGTATATTGACGTTCCGTGTTGCCCCTACTTCATATACTGCTTGGGTGGGGTCTCCAATGCTGCTTTCTGCAGTCACGCCATGCTAGCACTATATGCTGTCTTATGCCTTGATGCTCTTATGCCTGTATGCCTCGATGCTCCTTCATACTTCTTGATATGCTGCTCCCCCATACTGCTCCTTGATATGCTGCTCCCTCATACTGCTCCTTGATATGCTGCTCCCTCATACTGCTCCTTGATATGCTGCTCCCCCATACTGCTCCTTGATATGCTGCTCCCTCATACTGCTCTGTTATATGCTGCTCCCTCATACTGCTCTACTCCCTCATACTGCTCTGCTATATGCTGCACTAGGGCATTGTTCCATGATGTCTGCTAAGCCCGTCTGTGATTTCTCAACCATGTACGAACAAGACGAACCCCACTAACTCAAAGCCCTTTATTTTCCAGTCAAGTACGATTGTCAGTAACTCCCTTCCCGCCTCAACACCCGTCTACGTCTACTGCCACTGTCACGTAGAAAGGTGTAATAATCACAGTATGGTCATGTAGAAGGTTATGTAATCATACTAAACTCAGTACTTACCCGAGTACATGATGAGACGATTGGCCAATTACAAACGCCATCTGACTCCAGTTGTTCACACTAATAAACACACACACACACATACACACATACACACTCAATTACTCTCTGGAACGTGAAAATCGTTTCATAAATGACGGTGTTTTCTGAGATAGTTTGTGACATTAAATATTGGCCCGACGGTCGACAGCTTAGATTACGACAGCTATCCACGTCAGGGGTGATCGGGATTACAAATGAGAGCACAGAATAGCATCTAATCAGATGAAAATATTGGTGCTCTGTGGCTGTGAAAATACGTGAGATAATGAACTTATTTTCATGTCTAAATGGGGAAAAAGGTTCACGTCTTTGATACTTAGAGACACGGTAAATTTACGTTTACAGTTTCTTGTTTACAAGACTTTGTTTACGCCACTAGAAGGTAGAGGAAACTGGTCTTTCCTTCCTATGTTTCCCATACAGCTGATGGAAACTAATGAACCACAATATAATCACTTAGTACTTATAAATAGTTAGATAGACTACTACTACCACCATCATTACAACTACTACCACTACCACCACTACCACTATTACGAGTGCTGCTACCAGTATTACATCTACTACTACAACTACTGTTACCACGAGGATGGGAGTATCACAAAGGTCTAATCATAGCCACCCACATCACCAGTCACAGAGATTGGTGCCTTCCCCACCCACAATCTCGTCCCTGCTAATCATCGAAGGTGATTGGGCGTGAAGGTCGAGCTGGAAGTGAGTGACAGACGACGAGGCAGACATGACATCATGATGAACGTTTCTTGTGAGGATCTGGAGTACCGCCCCCAGGGTGAGCTGCTGTCTCCCTCTTCGTTTGCTGTCCTTCAGATGTCGAAGTGGGTATTGGCCCCTCATGTAACCCCGGTGTCCTCACCTTGTATTTACGTTATGTCTTCACACGAGGATTGACCGTTACGTTGACTATGTCTTGTCCTCGAAGAGCAAATCTGGGAACTTCTCTTTCTTCTTCTTCTTTCTTCTTTCCATCATCTTTTATAATATCTTTACCTGGAGGAGTTAGGTCTACAAATATCTGAGAAGCTGGGGTTATTTTCTTCATTCTTTTTCTGCCATCCTGTTTTCATTTCATCAGAGGTGGTCATGACCGAGGTATGTACGCCCGTGCCATGTCTGTCATTATATATATAGAAGCATGAACAGTCTAGCTTACTCCAGGTATCCATTCAACACCCAGCCCTAGAAGAAAGGATGAACAGCTAGATTGACTGTGAGCTGGTTACGATCCCCATCTGGGACTCGAACCCAGGCTCGTTAGATTAGTGAGTTTGTGTGTGTGTGTGTGTGTGTGTGTGTGTGTGTGTGTGTGTGGTGGCCAAGAGCAGGTAGACAAGAGAACACCACTCAGCGTCCATCGCCTCATATCTATCGTGATCACCTCTACCACACTCGGGTCTTTAGAAGATCAAATTCTCGCCCAAATTTTTTTTTCCCCCTTCGAGCCTCCCTAAATATCGAAGCAAAAAAGGTCGGCTTCGTTATTTTACGGGTTTTTTTTTGGGGGGAGGGAAGCATTATCCCTAAAGAAAAAACGAATCTTCATTACACTGACATTCTTGGAGAACATTACCTCAAGATGATGGAAAGTCGACGTAAAGTGGTACGGACGCGTGTGGTGTGCACGAGTGAGAGTGTTTCCTTAGCTCTTGTAGTGTCCCGTGTGGTGCTCCTCCAAGACTCGAATCCTGGCTACTTCGGTCGTGGGCATAACTTTCCGCTTCGCCACCTTAATTGGCAGCAGTCCTTGCAGACCTTTTCCTCCCACGCTTGGCAGACTTGCCACCACCACCAGAGAGAGAGAGAGAGAGAGAGAGAGAGAGAGAGAGAGAGAGAGAGAGAGAGAGAGAGAGAGAGAGAGAGAGAGGTGGGAGAGAGGGAGAAGGAGAGGGAGAGGCACCCATGAAGGAATGCGATTCAGGTAGAGGTAAGTAATCTGAGGTTTCTCCTCTTCTTCACCATCGGCAGCGCGCGCACACACACACCCGCTCACAGAACGGTCGGGGGGAGGGAGGTGGTTATTCCATTATAAACCTCCTGAAGGAGAGGTGCAGGAGAACCTCACCCTAGCTGTTGGGTTCCTGAGGAGGTAGAGAGGTTTAGGACGCAGGTGAGGAGGGGATGGGAGAGAGTGTTGGTTTGTGGGGTGAGAAGTGAAGGTGAGGAAAAGGACACAGCTTCAGTTGCCAGTGTATACAGAAGCCACAGAGATGAAACTAGTGAACATTACCCGTGTCACAGAATGGTAAAAAAGGAAACGACTAAATACGTAATGTGAATCGATATCACCTTCGGTTAGACGCTTTGCTCGGCGTGGAATGGGGCACCATAGGTGGCTGACTAGTTCGCTGGTTGGTGGGTTAGCTGACCACGGAGGTTACGTGTAAGGTCAAGGTAAGCTGGAAGTGGATAGATGGCTAAGATACGCTTGGGGATGGATGGATGGCCAGGGCGAGCTCGAGCTGGATAGGTAACCGAGATAAGCTTGGAATAGATAAGCAGCCAGGGAGTGTTTAAGTTGGGTCGGGCCTCATGGAGATGGATGGAGGTGAATTGGGCGATTAATATGGGTCAGATAAGGTCGATGAGGGGAAGGCGGATCAACGTGGGCCAAAATAGGTGTAAGGGTGAGTCTTTGAGAAAGTGGGACAGGAGCGAATAGGGAGGGTTAGGGCGGACTTATGGGTGGGTCAGGGAAGAGTAGGGCAAACCAAGGTGGGCCAGGGTGGGCTAAGGCGGGAAAGGGAGGGTTAAGAAGGGGGAGCATTGATGGGTATGGGTCGAGTGGGCCGGACGAAGGTGGGCTAGGTCGAGTGAGGGAAGGCCAGACCAGGCCCGGGCGGGCGGGTAAGGAGAGGCCGCCGATAAATGGGCGGGCAAGGGCGGGCCACAGAGGGACGGGGCGGGCCAGGGCGGGCCAGGGCGGTCAGGAGCGGGCGTGGCTGGTCTGCCATTACGTTGTCTTCTTCTCACCGCAGCTTTCACGACCCTCTTGTCCCGGCTCCTCCTCCGCATCCCTCCTGAGCCCGCCGCCACCGCCTCCTCCTCCTCCTCCTCCTCCTCACCCTCACTCCCGTTCATCGGAGGCTCAGAGAGAGAGAGAGAGAGAGAGAGAGAGAGAGAGAGAGAGAGAGACTGACAGACAGACAGACAGACTAGACCAGACTGGACTATGCAAAAACGAGAACATAATGGAAGATAATGGTTAATCTATAAGGGCTCTTGGTTACGACATGACCGGCGAAACGACTATGGATTCGGGTCGAAATGGTAGTCTGGTATCGGGAGTCTGGTAGTGTCAGGTGTACGGCAGTGGGAGGTCTGGTTGTGTGGATGAGGGAGTAAAAGAAGTCTGGAAGTGGTTGAACCATTATGGTAGTCTGGTAGAAGTAGACATGGCTGTGATTGTACAGTGGTTTGATGCTTTTGTTGGAAGGGTTAGGGGGGTTCTGGAAGTGGTAGTTATCGAGAGGTAAGGAGGGAGTGTGTGGTAGGTCTGGAAAGGGTGGTGGTTGTGGAGGGCTGGTCGTTGCATTGTGTTCGTAGGTGTCTGGTAGCGTTGGGAGTCTGGTGTGGGGAAATGTGAATGGTAGTTAGTGTTAGTTATGGTGTAAGGTAATGGCATGAGGAGTGTGGATTTCTGGAGGTAAATAGTGAGACTGGTAATAGGCATTTATTGTTTATCTATCGTAGAGGTTTTGTTCTGGCGATGGATAACTGAGAACGGAACACTGGTATTGCTATTTCCAATAATAAGCTCTTGGCGCTTGTGAATTCCAAGCTACTTTATATCAATGAGACGACGTGTTGTCGTAACTAAGCCAGCTCATGATTGGTAGTAGCTTATCTTATGGTGAATAGTCGAGTGATGACCATTAGACGCAAGCAAGGGGAGTAACTGGGCCAACAACCCAGGGAGAGTAAACAGAGGAGGATGAGGATTCTACCCCACTAAAAACCACTGTTACTCCCTCACATCCTTACTCCTTGTCCTGGTATCCACAAGCCACTACTACGCCACTATCCTTTACCGTCATAGAATCCTACAGCACGTGAATGACGACCTTGTCTTAGTCGAACAACCTCTTGAAGCAGGAGAACGACCCAAGACCAACATAACGACGACTTGGAACTTATTTAACGATGACTAATGTAGATATAACGATGACCTGACATTGAACGACCTAACAGCAGCAGGATCTCGTGTGCCTCAAACACATCGACAGACCTCACAAGGCCCAAAAAACGACCAGTAAAATCCGACATCAAGCATGAAGACGACCTCACATCGGCAGAGAGGGAGGGAGAGGGAGAGAGGACCTAACACCAGGAGGACGACCTCTTCAGACAACGACCTCCCTACCTCGCACCGACCGAGGGAGAGAGAGAGAGAGAGAGAGGACCTGACACCAGCAGGACGACCTCTTCAGACAACGACCTCCCTAACGACTTGTGCCTCCCCATCGCGCGACCCTCCCATTGTGCGCCGCTATCACTGTGTGAATAATAAAACATACAAAAGAGAGAGGGGGGAGCCCCACGGCTGTGAAAGAATGCCGACTATCCGTGATTTTATGCACCCCTCTCCCTGCCTCGCTCTCAGCACCGCCCCAACGTCTGACTCTGCGAATATAACCATTTCTTTTTTTTTCCCCCCTCCTTTTTTTTCTTTTACCGAATAAATCTGCACCGCATCGATTTTAAACGCGATAAAGCCATTCACACTTCGATTATATACCATGCCAAGTCGCCGATAATATCTTTAAACAGTTGAAAGTGGAGCTTGGAGGGGGTAACTGGGTTCTCAGTCGATTTGCGATCCCGTAAAAGTCTGAAATGACAGACGAATATATATGTATTTTTTTTCCCAGTTGACCTCGCCGCCAGTCGTTTGTTTACTCATGACGTCACGATGGATGCTGATGACGTCGTTCGTAGGGTAAGCCTCGCCGGAAAGAAGGAAGGAAGGAAGGAAGGAAGGAAGGAAGGAATGTTACGGAGGAAATAGGATGAGGGAAGATAGAGTGAGACTGAAATGAATGGAAGGTAAAGAACGAAAGGGAAACTAGAATAGAGTAAATAGCTTACTCAAAACCAGAAGATGAATGAGTTACGTCGGATCTTAGTAGACCAATTGAGAATTGGGGAATAGATAGATAGATCCATAGATAACTAGATAGATGCATAGGTATTTAGCTATATACATAGATCTATGGGTAACAGCAATGAATGAGGTGCCAGCAGGTCCTTAAGTATGAATATTCACTGATAAATGAATGACTTGAAGAAAGCTGTGGAAATAGCAATGATAAAAAAGGAAACAGATGAAGAGATTATTATATGATATGAAGCCACGTTTTTGAACAGGGAGGAGACGAATGAGGTGAGGAGAAGAGAGAGAGAGAGAGAGAGAGAGAAGATTAAGAAGGAGGTGTGCATGAGACCCGACTGAGCCTTGAGCTACGAGAGTTGTGGTGCTGCTTATTAGTTCCGTGAACCTCTGCATGATGTCCTTGCTCCTCAAAGCACCCACCGCCCACTTCCCACGTGCCTGCGACAGACCCACCACCACCCGCTTGTGTGGACCACGCCCACCGCCCACGTGCCTACGACAGACCCACACCACCCGCTTGTGTGGACCACACCCACCGCCCACGTGCCTGCGACAGACCCGCACCACCCACTTGTGTGGACCACGCCCACCGCCCACGTGCCTGCGACAGACCCACCACCCACTTGTGTGGACCACACCCACCGTCCACGTGCCTGCGACAGACCCACACCACCCACTTGTGTGGACCACACCCACCGCCCACGTGCCTACGACAGACCCGCCACCCACTTGTGTGGACCACGCCCAGCGCCCACGTGCCTACGACAGACCCACCACCCACTTGTGTGGACCACACCCACCGTCCACGTGCCTGCGACAGACCCACACCACCCACTTGTGTGGACCACACCCACCGCCTATGTGTTCTGAAACGCACTCGCCTCCGCCCTCGTGCGTGGTTCACACCCACCGCTCACCGCCCAGGACCCACCCTCCTCCGCCCACGAAAGCAAGAGAGGAGGGGAGAACGCCAGAAAATAACTAATCCGGCAAGATAGGAACTACAAATCTGGAGGGAATCGATTGGCCGGGTGTATTAGAGCGTCTATTATGTGATCTATTATGATCTATTAGGGACAGATTGAGCCGGCACTCTGGCCAACCATTAAACCAACGAGGGATACAATGCCAGAGGGGGAGCGGGCCCCTACGTGCGTCCACAGTCGACCCCTCGCTTCCCACAGAGTTTCACTTCCCTTTACATAAACCTTCATCAGTTCCACTCAAAGATCTCTTCTCTCCTCCTCTTGTCTACTATTCCAACATGTCGTAGGTCAAAGCTTGAAGTTCATAAGGGAATTCAAGCTTATTCTAAGCTTAGATCTGGCAGGGGTTGTAGTGCTTCTTTTTTGGGTGTTTTTATTATCTTCTCCTCCTCCTCCTCCTCCCTTCCCAGCGGAGTCCCCCCCAACGCGAGGCACCAGACCGAATTGAATTATCGCCAATGTGTCGCGGGGTCGAAAAATTGATACACATTGACTCCTGGTAGGGGAAGGGAAGCTCATGCTCCAGTGTTGCCAACTCGCTCGCTTTTCCTAACTGCCTGGCCAAACCAGCACCAGACCAGACTGATGAGGTCTTTCAGTTTTCCATCTGTAACTCTCACTCAAACAGTAAGTTAGACTTGAGGACACAGAGACGAATAAGAAATGAGATTTCTTTTCCCTCTCTCTTTTCTCTCTCTCTCTCGTGCCTTACTTCATTATTGGTTGAGGGAAGACATCTCTTTAGGTGGGGTTATGTAGAAAAACCTTTTATCATTGCTTTTGGGTGGATGCATTTATCCTCCCTCCTCCTCCTCGCCTCCCCCCTTACGCTCGCCTAGAGGGTTTTGTGTGGCGGGTCTCGCCCCAGTTGTGGTAGCGAGGGGAGAGGACTGGCCACCATGTAAACAGATTTGCTCGTTATGCCGCGGTTAATGAAATTATGTTTAGAGGGTCTTTCTTCCTTTACTGAGTCGAGGGGGGACATTACTTCCCTCACATGAATATCGGGACAAATGGAAAAAGGGGGGGGATGTGATCCGCGTCGTTTAGGCGCCGAATGTGTGTAAGTAGATACGGCGAGCTGTTTCCACCGCTCCAAAATCCCCGGTTCTTGCTCGAATTAGATCGGATGTACGAAATCCCTGAACGTGGTGTTCTAAAGGTTATTTCACATCAGTGGCGGTGGGAACAATAGAACAGTTGGGGGAGTGGAGGAGGAGGTGTGTTAGCAAAGGGGGAGGTGAGGTAGTGAGGGTGGTGAGGTGGTGGTGGGAGGAGAGGTTGGGGGTAGGTAGGGGAAGGGTTAATCATAGCGAACATGAGGCCACACGTCTGGCAGAATGTGAATAGCCATTTAAGGCATTAGCGTCTCCCAGTGTCCGTAGATATCCCACTGGCAGATTCTATTTGGGTGGAGGCCAGCCAGTTACAAATCCATGTTCATCGGTTGTACAGAGTAGCAGGAGCTGTTCTCGGTGAAAGTGGTCATCGATAATATCGTCAACCATCCAAGTAATCAGTAACCATCCAAGTAATCGGTAACTATCTAAGTAATCAGTAACCATCCAAGTAATCAGTAACCATCCAAGTCATCAGTAACCATCCAAGTAATCAGTAACCATCCAAGTAATCGGTAACTATCTAAGTAATCAGTAACCATCCAAGTGATCAGTAACCATCCAAGTAATCATTAACAATCCAAGTAATCAGTAACCATCAAGTAATCGGTAACTATCTAAGTAATCAGTAACCATCCAAGTGATCAGTAACCATCCAAGTAATCATTAACCATCCAAGTAATCAGTAGCTATCTACGTAATCAGTGACCATCCAAGTAATCAGTAACCATCCAAGTAATCAGTAACCATCCAAGTAATCAATAACTATCTAAGTAATCAGTAACCATCCAAGTAATCAGTAACCATCCAAGTAATCAGTAACCGTCCAAGTGATCAGGAACCATTTAGGGGATCAGCGACCATCCAGGTAATTAGTAACCATTAAGGAGATCAGTAACCATCTGGGTGATCAGCGACCATCTGGGTGATCAGCGACCATCTGGGTGATCAGAAAACATCCAAGGGATCAGTAGCCATCCAGGTGATCAATAACAATCGCAGAGATCAATAACCATCCAGGCAATCAATAACAATCCCAGAGATCAATAACCATCCAGGTGATCAATAACAATTCAAGGGATCAATAACCATCCAGGTGATCAATAACAATCCCAGAGATCAATAACCATCCAGGTGATCAATAACAATTCAAGAGATCAATAACTATCCAGGTGATCAATGGCTATGCAAGAGATCAGTAGCTTTCTAGGTGATCAACAACCATCCAAGGGGTCAGTAACCATCCAGGTGATCAATGGCAATCCAAGGGATCAACAACCATCCAGATGATAACCCTCCATGGTACATCATACCTCTGCTACCACGCTCCACACCCAGAGCCAACCTCACACTGAGGTCCCGTCAGCGAGGCTTCTCCTCCTCCTCCTCTCTCCTCCTCCTCCTCTCCAGCTCGCGATCAGCGCCCTCCACACACCCCCGTGTCTGCCTAAGGAAGCCAGACGACAAACCAGAACATGGTGTTAGACATGTAACCCGAGGCATGTGAACATGGTAAACAAACCGGCTTGGTTACCACAGGCCGAGAGGGCCGACCAGGGGAGGCAGAGCAGGCAGCTCATAGACCCACAGCATTAAAAGCCTGGATTACAAGCCGGACTCACTACGAGGATGTGTTGGTCTTGGAATCGGGCGTCGCTTCCACCCAGCTGTGACGGGTCTTCGTGAGTTGGAAGCCATACGAAGTCATGTCGGGTGAGTCGCTATGGATTTTGTTTTATCCATCTGGTTTCTCTTACGTTCTGTAACAAGTGTTTGTGAATGAAGGCACAAAGAATGCTCCCTCCCCAACTTTTGGAATTAAGTCGTTGCTGGAGAAAGCAAGGCTTAAAAAGGAAAGTATCTACCTTCCGTACAAAGTATCGAATGAGAAAGTAAGACAAGAAAGTATAATAGTTTGCCTTTAAGGCTGTGTAGCAACTGATTCTAAAGAGAGTGAGAAAAAGTACATATTACAATTCTTCTTTATCTCTTTCATAAGTCCCATTATCTTATACCTTATAGTTCAGAAGGATATAAGGAGGAAAAATTATCTTATACCTTCTAGTTCAAAAGGATATAAGGGGGAAAAATTATCTTATACCTTCTAGTTCAAAAGGATATAAGGGGAAAAAAATGGTGACTGTGACGGAACTTGGAATAGTGAGATGATACTGTATGATCTTTAGATGGTTCCTATGTTCGAAATTGGTTGATTGACGAACTAGATTGGATTCGATTTGGTCAAGCATAGTTATGGCTTGGTCAAGCATGGCTCAAAACTGTGCTCTTCACGGTAAGTTTATCCCAGTGGCTTCGCTTATTGGCCGACTAGGAGGAGGTCCTGTATAAGTCATCTACAGTGTTATCTTACGTCCCAACTGCAGATATGAAATTGAGATCATGTTCACTCGTTCATGACTCCTTGCGGCCTTTTTTAGATTCCAGTTCGCTGATGGCTATATTGTTTAAGACAAGAGAACTGGAAAGGCATTCTGGTGGGCAATGCGGATTCCAGTACCACGCACCTGAACAAGGGAGGGTTGCTTGTTGCCAGGGACTGCATGCCAAGTAGGGTTTCAAAGTCTTTCCAGATTTTAATCTCCAATGTTTTGTCATATCTCCTGAGAGTGTGTCAGTCCTCAAAGAGAATGAAGCCCTTCGAAAGCAGGTGAACCTCGGTAAGTATAAACACTTGGTTACATAGTAAGACAGTTAGCGTTACTGGTGTATCATCGGGAATAATAAAGAAAATTAACTCTTCCAGATGTAAGAGAATGTGCCCAGTTGGCTTTTCCAGTGGGGCTTCCATTACGTACAGATTACCGAGGCTATGCAGGTGGGAAAGGGGCGTCGTTTGGAGTGTGACTAAAGCCACTGTGACTGGCTCGTCAATGCGGAGCATGCGGAGGGAGTGAGAAGCGCTGAGGTTGGTCTTTGGTATTTACTTTGTTGGGGGAAGGGATTTGTATAACTCTATGTCACAGAAATGGAAAAGGAATGGATTATCGTATTTATATGATGTGAAGTATTAGACTTTGCAGCTTGGAATTAGGATTGTGAGCATTTAATACGTGATTCAGATCATGTGTGACACATTATAGTGTAAACAGGAATTGGATCGAATACCTTAATCGTAGAAGAAAAAACAAAGTAGCATTATCATCTTCCTTTTCATTCACTTTCTTCTTCACGGTCTTTGACAGTCTTGCTCCCAATTCCAGCTTTCTTCAGCAGAGCCTCAATATCTTACTTTTACCACTTGAGGTTTTGGAGTAACCTCGTATATCACCCCACCAGTTGAGGTTGTGGCATAACCCCAGTATTCCTAATGCCACCTGACCAGGAGAAGGTCAAGACTTTTCAGCGTAAGGTCAAGATTTTCCATGACTCTTGTAGCTTCTAGGGGAAAATTTTTGAGATCCTGTCTTTCAAACGTTGTCGATGAACCCCACTTGATACATCAGTGAGTTGTGAGTTCATTTACCGGCCACCAGAGAGAGAGAGAGAGAGAGAGAGAGAGAGAGAGAGAGAGAGAGAGAGAGAGAGAGAGAGAGGGCGGGGGACCGTTGTTGTTTGCAGTGTACCAACTACCAGCACCTGGAATCAATCCTGGGCCAATAGACCAATAGATTCACATTAAGCCACTGTAATTCCTTTACCCTTATGGCAACAGTCGTTAAACACTGCAGACATATGGATCAGGTCGTTCTCTGTCGTGTGTATGGCTAGCTGAAGTACACATGACACAAAAGCTGGCAAGTGGATTAGAAATTTATCAAGAATAACTCTCAAATTCATAGTTCAAGATGGTGCCAACTAATACTTCTGAAAGATCGAAGTGCATGTAAGCAAGCCAGCTAGCTAACCATCCCGTCATCAGTGTCGCTCTAGGATGACTCTATGTCGTCATGGCTGATCTGTGATGACTCTATGTCGTCATGGTTGATCTGTGATGACTCTATGTCGTCATGGTTGATCTGTGATGACTGTATGTCGTCATGGTTGATCTGTGATGACTCTATGTCGTCATGGTTGATCTGTGATGACTCTATGTCGTCATGGTTGATCTGTGATGACTCTATGTCGTCATGGTTGATCTGTGATGACTCTATGTCGTCAATGGTTGATCTATGATCAATCTATGTCGTCAATGTTGATCTATAACCACTCTGTGTCGTCATGGTTGATCTATGACCATTCTATGTCGTCGTGGTTGATCATCCATCCTGGCCCCTATATACTCCCACCATTGACCATCAACACCCACAGTCACGTTCTACTGCTGGGTAACATGCTTGTCCCCACCAGGAGGGTGGTGCACCTTGTGATACACGCCCAGCAACATTGGCAGGTGATCACCACCTCGTCCCACCTGATCACCTGCAGAAGCTGTAATTAACCAGGGAACACGAGCCCGCAACACAGGCGGCTGCTGCTGCTGCTGCCTCACACACACACCCAGAAAAAGCAACTCTGCAGGCGAGTCGAGTAATTGGTGCTTGTAAAGGCGTTCAAGAGGTTGCCCAAGTACACTCTCGCTTTACCCGACCCAGGATAACACACGAGGTTATCCTTTTCCATGTTCCAAAGTACAGTGATCAATCTGCTCTCATAAGTCAATCGTTTTCTTCTATTCCATGTGTCCAGGACATGATATTTACCTCCTCTACTCAAGGATCTCTTCTTCCTGTGTCCAGGACATGATATTTACCTCCTCTACTCAAGGATCTCTTCTTCCTGTGTCCAGGACATGATATTTACCTCCTCTACTCAAGGATCTCTTCTTCCTGTGTCCAAGACATGATATTTACCTCCTCTACTCAAGGATCTCTTCTTCCTGTGTCCAGGACATGATATTTACCTCCTCTACTCAAGGATCTCTTCTTCCTGTGTCCAGGACATGATATTTACCTCCTCTACTCAAGGATCTCTTCTTCCTGTGTCCAGGACATGATATTTACCTCCTCTACTCAAGGATCTCTTCTTCCTGTGTCCAGGACATGATATTTACCTCCTCTACTCAAGGATCTCTTCTTCCTGTGTCCAGGACATGATATTTACCTCCTCTACTCAAGGATCTCTTCTTCCTGTGTCCAGGACATGATATTTACCTCCTCTACTCAAGGATCTCTTCTTCCTGTGTCCAGGACATGATATTTACCTCCTCTACTCAAGGATCTCTTCTTCCTGTGTCCAGGACATGATATTTACCTCCTCTACTCAAGGATCTCTTCTTCCTGTGTCCAGGACATGATATTTACCTCCTCTACTCAAGGATCTCTTCTTCCTGTGTCCAGGACATGATATTTACCTCCTCTACTCAAGGATCTCTTCTTCCTGTGTCCAAGACATGATATTTACCTCCTCTACTCAAGGATCTCTTCTTCCTGTGTCCAGGACATGATATTTACCTCCTCTACTCAAGGATCTCTTCTTCCTGTGTCCAGGACATGATATTTACCTCCTCTACTCAAGGATCTCTTCTTCCTGTGTCCAGGACATGATATTTACCTCCTCTACTCAAGGATCTCTTCTTCCTGTGTCCAGGACATGATATTTACCTCCTCTACTCAAGGATCTCTTCTTCCTGTGTCCAGGACATGATATTTACCTCCTCTACTCAAGGATCTCTTCTTCCTGTGTCCAAGACATGATATTTACCTCCTCTACTCAAGGGTCTCTTCTTCCTGCATAAGGGTTTCTCTTCACATGATATCTGCTTCATGTGACACTCGAATATAGACACGTCTCTCATTTTTCCTCCTTGACTCACTATCATTTCTTGGTCATTCAGGCTTACTCACCACACATACATGAGTATGATTCCTTCCCACTGTGTAGCAGTCATGTTAAACAGACTCATCCTCTTCCCCTCTACTACCTAATCCATGTCTTCTTTTTTTCCAATGTCTTCTCCGCCTCCTCCTCCTCACGACGTCCATACTGACACATGATCTGCTCATGCGCCCCAGGCTTCTCCAGGGGATGGTGGGCTACATGCTCGCTCCACCGTGCTTCTTCTTCTTCCTTCCTAAGTGTCCTCCTTCGTCATACATTATCAGTTAAGGACTCAGCAGTATGTACTCGTAATACCTCTTGATGTTAACGGCAGTTATGTGAACCTATCTCATCTGGTTTTTCGCTAACTCTTGTTCGATCCTTGTATTTCTCGCTCCTTGTATTTCTCTTCGTCCCTCATACATTCGTCTTTGTCATTAATCAAGTCTTCCCTATCCCCTCCTCAATGTCGAGCTCGAATACTTTGCTTTTGAGACAATGCATAACAAATTTTATTCCAAATTGCCAAGTTTTATAGAGAAACCGTGACGTAAGGAGCATTAACATGAGACATGCACTCTTATACACGGTTCTTACGATGGTTCAATCCCTGTTACGACAGTTCGGCCGTTGGGAACGACAGGAAGACCCTTGTTTACGATCGTCTGATCTTGGAGGGTCAGGTCAAAGGCCAGGATATCATCACTAAGTATCGTACGGTCGTGTTCTGGAGGTTATTGGTCGTGTGATGGCCATTATTCCTCCTTGTTCTCCGTGAACGATCCTACTAATTCCCGCAGTCCCTAAAGCAAAGGAGGGACCCTGTTACTAGACAGGTCTGTCTCCACTGTGAGTGAACCTGGGGACAGGGTACTCTGGCCTCTGTCACTAGATAGCCGTGTCTTCACTATGACTGAGCCTTGGAGGGGAACTGGCTTCTGTGAACAAGATAGCCCCAGTCTCTACCATGTTTTAAGCCCGAGGAAGCCTCCAGGGGGCGTCACATTTAAACCTGTTATTACAATGTATAGTGGTGTTTGCACGGTAGCTCCCCTTTGTAGAAAGTCTACAGGTATGTTTACATAATCCTTTGCAGGTGGAAGAAGGTTACGAA
This sequence comes from Panulirus ornatus, assembly GCF_036320965.1. NCBI lineage: Eukaryota > Metazoa > Arthropoda > Malacostraca > Decapoda > Palinuridae > Panulirus > Panulirus ornatus. Next base: position 14,322,877 of record NC_092292.1, read on the forward strand.
ATCGACCCAGTCGCCAGAGGTACTTCGTAATGCGTATCTGGAGCACGAATGTTCTTGATAATACGTACGTGGGGCGGGTTGGTATTTGGTAATACGTACCTTGGATACGTAAGTTCTTGGGAATACGTACTAGGTATGCGTAGGTACTTGTTACAAACACTGTGTCTGTACAATGAAGAGTATAACGAAAGATCCATTTACAGCCCACGCAAGTCAGACATGATAATGATTGCTATCCAAAGGCAAATGTACACGAGTAAAGAACTTAGAATGTAAAAAAGGTTAACATATGATGAAATGCGACTGTGTGAAGCTGCGTCAAAGCTTCGTCGTAAAGCTAGTAAAAAAAGACCACAGAAGATTTTGCGTCGACTCATATCTACACAGTATTGTAGAATTTAAGTTGGGGGTTTTCCCAGTTGACATAGATACAAAATTTATGATCCTACTACGTGGTGGTGAGTGACGCTGGTTAGTGGAGACATTTTAGTGGGTTTATGTGTTTGACAGAAGGCTATAGAGGGCTGGATGCATCTCCACATGAGTGTAGAGCTATAGAATATTAATCGCTGGTTAAGAAAGAGATTCGACATGGTTCCAAAGGCAATGATTCTACTTTTGTGTGAGAGAGAGACTAGTTAGTAGAGACAGTGAGGTGAGATTAAGCGATCACCTTATGACTGAAGAGTTATATAAGGTAATTTTATGGTTAAGACGAAGACTTAGCATGGCTACTGATGTATGTGGCATAGATCCTCTGCTCCACCGCCCGGGCTGTGCTAACAAGCCACGAGAGGCTGGGAGGAGGAGGAGGAGGCGGAGGAGAAGGAGAGGGAGGATGAGGAAGGAGAAGAAGCGGCTTCGAGGAGCCTAGAAGCAGGAACAGCAGTGGCAAGGTTGACGGTGGAGTCGCCGAAACCCGACACCACGTTTCTATGGCCTCCCTCACCTGGTCTTTGATTGGCTTGAGGGGTGGAGGTGGGCGGAGTTGGTTGTAACATGACCCAATCGGTATTTGATCGTACGACCAAGCTAAAACATGGCAAACTATGTTCAGGAGGTTAAGGTGAATGTGAATGATTGTATACAATGAAAATGTGATCTTTCTTTTTTTTTTGAATAGTCTATGACATCTAACGAGGTGACGTTTGTGCTTCGGTAATAGATTAACGATCAAGACGGGCAGTTGGTGGTGGTGGTCAGGAGTGAGGTGAAAGAAGTGATTAATGATTACAGAGATGATCACTGGTGCTCCTCACGAACACTCTTAATCTTTTGGAGTATTTAGCGATAAAGTTTACCCATGTTATTGACCGTTGTTGGCAACGAACATGTAAACTACGAGGGTTAGATGATAAGTGATCTGAGGAGAATGGAATGTCATCAGACCAATCAAAAGAACACATCATTGTTACATGTGAGTCGTTGTAGCAGGTTGAAAATACTAGTATGAAGTGACACATTGTTAGGAAGCCGAAATGACTGTTGGTCTACGTGGAGTAGATCAATATAGAAACTGTAGCTAGACAGTTAGAGTTAGAAGGGAGGTGATCAATAGCTCTTTGTTTATAGAATACTTTGTGTTTCATTATCTATATCTATAAGGTTTGTGTGTATGATGGTGTGTGGGGAAAGGTGTATACTAGGGGATTGGTGGAGACAAGCACTGTACAGTGAGTACAACCTAGCACTGTACAGTGAGTACAACCTAGCACTGTACAGTGAGTACAACCTAGCACTGTATAGTGAGTACAACCTAGCACTGTACAGTGAGTACAACATAGCACTGTATAGTGAGTACAACATAGCACTGTACAGTGAGTAGAACCTAGCACTGTATAATGAGTACAACATGGCACTGCACAGTGAGTACAACATAGCACTGTACAGTGAGTACAACTTAAGCGACATAGGAAGGTGGAATATATGGGGCCAGGAACCCAGGGCGCCCTTATTCTGTTGCAGAAAAGCAAGAAATAATGACACTGGCGATCATACCCTTAAACCCAAAAACGTAAGCATACCCTTAAACCCAAAATGTAATCGTACCCTTAAACCCAAAATGTAATCGTACCCTTAAAGGCAAAAATGCTATCATACCCTTAAACACAAAAATGTAATCATACCCTTAAACCTAAACATGTAATCATGCCCTTAAACACAAAGTTTCATCATACCCTTAAACCCAAAATGTAATCATATCCTTAGACACAAAATGTACACGTACAGTACACCAGAGTACATTCAGGTACAAAGTTGACAATGAAAATAATATACTCACGTCAATAACAACACAAATAATGGTAAAGATACATTTCTTTCTAGTGTTCTATTTCAGCATCAGTAGGTCAAAAAAAAAATCCTTTATCACGAGAGAGAATAAATTCAGAGATGTATTTCATCTAGTGCTTTAGTTAAAAAAAAAAAAAATCCCCTTTCACGAGAAAGAATAAATTCAGAGATGTATTTCATCTAGTGCTTTAGTTAGGGTGTGTGTGTGTGTGTGTGTGTGTGTGTGTGTGTGTGTGTGTGTGTGTGTGTGTGTGGCGATTATCAAGTTCGTCTCTTATATATTAGTCGTCACCAGAATTATTAACTGGATCCATTAGAAGGACTCGAATCCTCATGGAATGTATGATTGCCGAAGACTGCGTCTCACTATGAGCAGGATTCGTGCTAAGGGAGAGACGTAATGAGAATGATAAAAATAAACTTATGGAATAAATCACTCCTCGCATTGCATAAGGAACTTTACTGGAAATATATCACTAGGAACTTTACTGGAAATATATCACTAGGAACTTTACTGGAAATATATCACTAGGAACTTTACTGGAAATATATCACTAGGAACTTTACTGGAAATATACATTTTAGTACAGGCTTACTGCTGCTTTCTCCCCTATCTATGTTTCTGGCCTCTGGTTCTCTCACACACGGGTTCGAAAGGACCCAGAGTCTGTTGCTGTTTTGCTGCACTGGGTGTGTTGAGTGAGCGAGCGACTCGAAAGAAGCCAAAGGAGCACATCTGCAAGTGGGTGGGAGGAGGATGCTTTTGTTGATCAGCCGCCGACGTTGCAGTGCGAGGACGATGGTGAGAGAGAGAGAAAGAGAGAGAGAGAGAGAGAGAGAGAGAGAGAGAGAGAGAGAGAGAGAGAGAGAGAGAGAGAGAGGACGAGTATGCAAATATAGATGAGGATCTCGTGGGCAGGTTGCGGTGGTGGTGAGGTGAGGGTGTGGGGGTGGAAATGGGGGTTGAAGAGGGGAGGGCGAAGAGAGAGAGAGAGAGAGAGAGAGAGAGAGAGAGAGAGAGAGAGAGAGAGAGAGAGAGAGAGAGAGAGATCTAGGCAAAAAAAAAAAAAAAAAAAGAAAAAAAAGAAGCACTGAATGAAAATAGAGAGCTGCTATGCAAGTAGAAAAGTGACATGAGATAACTTCTTCTTTTTTTTTCTTCTCTGACTCGTACGTCTGGCAAGTGGCGGTACACTTAAGTGGCATTGGCAAAGTCGATCATACACCCAGTACCTTTGTAGGCCTGAGAGCGAGGTCCATGACCCCGGACATGGACACCCTGAGGGCATCTCCAGCCGGGTTACAGGACGTTTTAAACTACAGCGGTGCGTGTGCGCTTAAAGCAAAGATTTCCAGTTCGGTTCCATAAGGAGGAGAGCATGATTACACGAAGGGGATGTGTGAGGTATGATTAATGCACGGGGGGAGGAACGTCTACCAGCGCAGAATATGGTGAGGCTCCTGGGGTGAACTGATAGTTAAGGAGAAGCTACAAGAGAGAGAGTGAGGCAGGGCATCACAATTTGCCTATAGTCTCAGAGAACAGGTGAGGATAGTATAGCTAAAGAATAGAACAGAACAGCGGCAACACTGTATAAAGAGGATGGCGTATGAGACGGAGGTAAACATTGTATAGTCATCCTTTTCCGAGGAGGAAAGAGTCACCTTGTGTGACAGGCGGGTCATAGAGAGATCGTAGATGGCAAGGAAAAGGGGTGAACAGTGAGGGATGACACGGAGGTGTGTGTTGAGTAGGTCTTAGTGTGCGATGAGCAGGTCTTCATATGAGTGTTGAGCAGGTCTTAGTGTGAGTGTTGAGCAGGTCTTCGTGTGTGTGTGTGTGTGTGTTAAGCAGGTCCTTGTGTGTGTGTGTTGAGCAGGTCTTCGTGTGTGTGTGTGTGTGTGTGTGTGTGTGTGTGTGTGTGTGTGTGTGTGTGTGTGTTAAGCAGGTCTTCGTGTGTGTGTTGGTCAGGTCTTCTTGTGTGTGTGTGTGTGTGTGTGTGTGTGTGTGTGTGTGTGTGTGTGTGTCTGGAGCAGGTATCAGTGTGTGTGTGGAGATCTCCTTATGGAAATGATTGCTGAGAAATGACTGACAGGGGAAAGGCTTGGTATATTCAGCATCTGGTGATGTGGAAAGTTATTCGACAGGCTTGATGGAGGAAAAGTTGTGGAATATATCATTTTGTGCCCGGGGTGTGTGGGCGAAGTTCCTGCAACAGATAAAGAAAGATATGAATGTGGATAATGAATAGTAAATGAATTTGAGAATGGATCAAGATGGCGTTTGTAAGAACACGAAGGAATGTCTCGTCAATAAGATTATTATGAAAAAGGTAAGTATTGGAACAGCTGCTGAAAGGAAAAGGATTAGCTAATGATGGAAGAGAATATAGGCTAGTGATGGATGACGAAGATATGGATGATGATGGGTGCTATAAGGCGTCATCAGAGGAAATAGGTCTATCAGCGAAGGTGTCACATGTTTCCCTGCAGTGAAGGTGTTAGCGAGGAGGAGTCACCAGCAGCGAAGGTATTAGGAAAGAGGGGAGCCACCAGCAGTGAAGGTGTAAGGGAGAAGGAGTCACTTGCAGTGAAGGTGTCAGGGAGGGGGAGTCACTTGGAGTGAAGGTGTCAGGGAGGGAGAATTACTTGCAGTGAAGGTGTCAGGGAGGGGGTCATTTGGAGTGAAGGTGTGAGTGAGGGGGAGTCACTTGCAGTAAAGATGTCAGGAAGAAGGAGTCAGGCCAGCACATCAAACTCGCACGTCGACAGAAGAGGAGTGAGTGTGTGTTTAGTAAACTGGAAGTGGGTTTGAAATGCGGTTGAAGGCAGAGATGATGGAGCGGGGTTCTGAGCCAGTGATCCGTAACAAATAGATATCGTAAAGACGACGAACTGACAAGTGAGATGTTAGTGAGGAATAGCCAATAGAGATGTAAAGGGCATTCAAAGAATTGAAGAAAAGACTCCAAAGTCTGCAAAAGTCTGTAGGACGGATGGAAGATAGTGCCAAGGAACTCAGTATGACGCTTTGAAATAATATTAACAGCTGGGCCACAAGCAGTTGATATGAGACCTGAAAGAGCTTATATCCTTAGATGTTCTACAGAAACAAGTCATCTCAACCATGTCCCTGGCACTCGACAGGTTGTAAATATATTCCTAAATGAGGAAGACAGTACGAGGAATGATAAAAGAGGTGTGGGTGGGAGAATTGGTGGGTGGGGCATGAAGAAAGAACCAGTATCTCTGGATTGTGACGGGAGTCTGAGGCGATGTGACTGGGAGGTAAGGCCGGGGAGGCGTCAACGAGATGGGTGGGTAAGAGAGGATGATTTGAGGTGGTGGTGAGTGAGTGTGAGTGACGGGAGAATGTCAGGTGAGGAGGCCAACAACTGCTGTTGCTGTTGTGATTTCCACTGAGGCAGCTGTGGTGAGGGGGTATATAAGTTGACGAGGCGTTACTGGCGCATACAAAGCCAAGGACAGGGTCCCGGGATAGGATACTCACAGATAAGTAATGCTTTTAAGGTCTTTTATCAATGGATAAAAGAAATGTTTGCAATTAAGAGAAAAGCACGATTCTGGGGACCTGTCTCTTGTTTTATCTTACTGTAAATAGTGAAGATAGTGTCGAGTGAAATGAAGATAATTTACCAGATAATTTAGAATTTTTCTCACAGCACACTCATCTAAGTCTTATACACCAGTTTAAGTGATGTGGACTGATATTCAAAGTATGTTACATTATGGCTGTAGAGAAAAAGACGAAAAAAATATACGATTTGTTAAGGCATCTTGAAGGAAAGGAAGCTGCTAACCATTCCTCAAGACATTATCAATAATCCCCTTTGCTAAACCAAGGAACAGACTTGGCTCTTCCACATCCAGTTAACCGCTGGCGAAGCACCGGTGATACGCGAGCCGCCAGCTAGCCAGCCTTCTACGGCCTGTCCCATCCACGTAAAAGTGGTTTTGTGGTTTTAGGAAATGAAATTATGATACTCGATATTCGGGGAAGGAGCAACGTTAAACCTGCACGCGACACGGTTCTCTCTGCAACTTGATTGATGACCAGACGAGCTCGCGACCATCACACGGATTGGTGTGTTGGCCGTCAAGAGGCCTTGATGTTACCTCAGTTCTCATGGGCCGTGGACCTTACTCATTTCTCGTGGGCTTTGGCTCTTACTCATTTCTCATGGGTCTTGGGTCTTACTCATTTCTCATGGGCCTTGGGCTCTTACTCATTTCTCATGGGTCTTGGGTCTTACTCATTTCCCATGGGCCTTGGTTCTCCCCCACTTCTCATGGCGTGTCTGCCATCATGAGGCCTTTGCACTTCCTCTCATCCCCTCGTTCCTCACGATATGCCTGCCATTATGAAGCACTTAACTCTCTTCCCTCTGTCTTCAAAGTGTACCTGACGTCACTGAAGACTTGGTTTTTCCCTCTGAACTCTTGATCTTCTCCTCATCATTGGCCTTAGCTATCTCTTCTGCCTGCGTGGCAAGGCAAAAAGAAAAGCTTTACTAAGGCCTTCCCCTCATCGTATGCCTTCCAGCTTTGACCTTGAATACCCTTTTTATGGCCTTATGATATGCCAGCCTCTGCTGATAGGGTCTCTCTCATCCTGCCTCAGGAAGAAATTCGAGGTATGGTGAGAGGTAATGGGGTAACTGATGGTAACTGACATTCTCTCGTGGGAGGACTTTACGACGAGATTTATTTGGGAGAGAGAGAGAGAGAGAGAGAGAGAGAGAGAGAGAGAGAGAGAGAGAGAGAGAGAGAGAGAGAGAGAGAGAGTGTTGGGAGGGGGTCCTGCCCGACGGAAGGGAAGGCACAAGACGACCAAAGGGTTACGAGCAATGAGGCTGAACCTACTGTTGTATTTCCGGTACATTTCCTGTGTCACTGCGGCCGCTGGCTCCTGCTGGCGGGCCACGATGACGGGTTAAATGGCCGGTGGTACCGGTGGTGGGGAGAGAAGAGCTGGGGAGGGGTAGCGGCGTGGAGGGTGATGAAGATTGTGTTGGAGGAAGGTGGTGGGAAGGATGTTTGGGGTTGTGTTGGAGGAAGGTGGTGGGAAGGATGTTTGGGGTAGTGTTGGAGGAAGGGACTTAGGATAATTTTGGAGGAGGTGATGGGAGAGGCAGTGTTGGAGGAAGATGGTGGGGAGTATGGTTGAGGTAGTGTTGGAGTTGATTTTGGAAAGGTATGGGAAGAATAGTGTTGGAGGAAGGTGGTGGGGAAGGGTAGTGATGGAGGAAGGAACCGTTCCTTGAACTCTCTCTCTATTGTCATTCAACTCTTTAAACTTTTGTATTCTGTACATATTATTGTGTTATTACTCATTGTGTGTGTGTGTGTGTGTGTGTGTGTGTGTGTGTGTGTGTGTGTGTGTGTGTGTGTGTGTGTGTGTCTGTCTGTCTGTCTGTCTGTCTGTCTGTCTGTCTGTCTGTCTGTGTGTCTGTCTGTCTGTCTGTGTCTGTCTGTCTGTCTGTGTCTGTCTGTCTGGCTAGCTGTTTGTCTGCCTGTGCTTTCGTGAATGATAATTGTCTGTCTTTACTCTACTTCAATAGGTCCAACAACCTAAGGCAGTGGTTGTGGAGGTGAGGATCTACCCAAGGCAGTGGTTGTGGAGGTGAGGACCCACCCAAGGCAGTGGTTGTGGAGGTGACGACCCACCCAAGGCAGTGGTTGTGGAGGTGAGGACCCACCCAAGGCAGTGGTTGTGGAGGTGACGACCCACCCAAGGCTGTGGTTGTGGAGGTGAGGATCTACCCAAGGCAGTGGTTGTGGAGGTGAGGGCCGTGGTTGTGGAGGAGAGGGGGCCACCACCCACTGAGAAAACTAGTTGGAATCAAGGTAAATATCAGTCGGGTCCATCTGCATGTACACTTGGGGGGGCATTATCAGTCCAGCAGATGATGAAAGAGAGCCTTTGATATCGACGGAGTTGCGGCACCGTGCAAGCACACTGGCGTCCGGGCGGCACACTCTTTGACGTGCCATGGCGTGGGCAGCGGTGCAGAGAGGGAGGGAGGGAGTGCCTGGCGAGCTGGAGACACAGACTGGTTCTCTTTGGCTGTGCTAGCGTGTGTGTGTGTGTGTGTGTGTGTGTGTGTGTGTGTGTGTGTGTGTGTGTGTGTGTGTTTTCATTATAGTTTCCAGTTACGTGGATGTCTTGGTTGATAAAGTCACTCCAGATGAGAAGGAGATAGAGAGCGATTGGTGGGGGATCAAAAAACATACTCACTTCCTCGACCTCATCTCTATTTTGGCGTGTGTGTGTGGCGCCACCTCTGAGGTGGGCAGTCATGAGGTTATAGATGCATGTGACCGCCACACTTAACCGTAAGCTGATCCGGTGATCTCGATTCTCGTTTGTTGCTCAAGGAGGGTTCAGACACCACCGCTGGTACTAGAGACACATAGTTCAATCCTTTATGATTATCTGTACCGACGAATTTTTCCCCATCGTATAGACTCTACAGGAATAAAAACCAGTGGAACCGAGGCTCATCATCAATATGATATCAGCACCTTAATTTAGCCATGAGTATTTCCTTATATTTCTTTACGCCTTCATTCGTCTTCAACAGTCAAAGTCTCCAGACCGAATTGTATGTTCTCGTCATCACATATACACTGGGCAATGCACGGAGATGATATGCCTCTCGTTACTGTCCGCTGATGTACAACTGTTTAACTGAATCATCCATCCGACTTCGTGAGGAGAGGCAGTGGTTCGTGGGAAAGCTGAAGGGACAAGACAAGACGGCCGCCCCACAAAAGGGCGTGTTGTAGGAGAGAGAGAGAGAGAGAGAGAGAGAGAGAGAGAGAGAGAGAGAGAGAGAGAGAGAGAGAGAGATTCAGTGAAAGTGTCTGAGGGTCGAGAGGATGGAGGCTGTGGTTCACCGGATGATATAGGTGTGTGTGTGTGTGTGTGTGTGTCCGGCCGTCGACGCCGAAGGTAAACACAGCTGAACGTCATCAACTCCTCCAAAACTGACGTGCTCCGGGTCTGCATACGGCAGCAACGTTGCACCTGAGGCGCGCGGGAGGAGGGAAACATTGCTCTTAATTGTCAGTCTCGTGTGATGTAGGGATGAGTATCATCCAGATTACATGTGACTATGGAAAAAAAAATGTATGATAGAAATGATACAAGCGACAGTAATGATGATTATATCGATGATTGTAAAGATAATAACTATAATGACTGTAGTGATAATGAAGGTATTGATGATGATGGTAATAATGGTAATGATGATAATTGTGTTTAATGATATTCCTAATAACGACAATGATAATGTTACGAATCATGATTATGGTAATGACAATTATGATAATAATACTTCTACTACTACCACTACCACCACTACTTGCATACTACTACTACTACTACTCTACTACTACTACTACTACTACTATCTCTGCTACTACTACTACTACTAATGATAATGATAATGATAGTGATAACCAAAATCTTAATGAAAACATAACGAATTAATTACGTTCAGTACAAACAGTAGAACCAAGACAGAGAGGAAGAGAGAGAGTTTTTTATACTAAGAGACGCGAATACTCTTATAAGGAAATTGAAACTGATATACTACCAAGTACATGGGATCGGATCCTCTATACTTTGTCAATAAGGAAATAAACGAGAAAGTCTTTTTTTTTTAAGAGACGTAAATACTCTTATAAGGAAATTGAAACTGATATACTGCCAAGTACATGGGATCAGATCCTCTATACTTTGTTAATAAGGAGATGATCCTTGTCTAAACGAGAGACAGTCTTTTTTTCTAAGAGACGTAAATAGTCTTATAAGAAAATTGAAACTGATATACTACCAAGTACACGGGATCTGATCCTCTATACTTTGTTAATAAGGAGATGATCCTTGTCTAAACGAGACAGTCTTTTTTTATGTTAAGAGACGTAAATACTCTTATGAGGAAATTGAAACTGATATACTACCAAGTACAAGGGATCTGATCCTCTATACTTTGTTAATAAGATGATAATTGTTTGAAATATACATGGAGGATAATACTTGATTACAGGAATTGAAAAAAAAAAAGGGTCAAAAATGTTCTCAGTCTCCCCAGACAGCTCGACCCCTTCATCCTGCTGGTGAGGAGACGACTGTGACTAGTCACTAAGGAACAGCGGTCAACGCCATAAGCCATCAATCTCGCCCGACGTGCCGGCACACCTCGCGCTCAACTTAGCAGTGTCTTGCCGCCGGGCGAATCCTTATCACGATACGTAGGACTCGTTCCGTCCATAAATAAGAAAAGTAATGATAGGCTAATATTATTATCACACCAATCACCACGCCGGCGCTAAATATGTCCTTATTGCCCGGAGGCACAGTTGGCAACCCACGATATATTCCTAACCTTCCCTCCTCCCCCTCCTCCTCCTCCTCCTTCTTCTTCCCCCCACCTCCCTTCGGCCCTTTACCCCTTCCTCTTACTCCCCACCTCATCCTGGACTTCCCCTTCCATCCATGGTCCTCCTCCTACCACCTCTTTATCTCCCTCCCAACCTCCCACCCCCTCCTCTCCTCGCTGACTCTTTCCTTCCCTTAAATCTTTCCCAGGGCCCATCCTTCCCTTCCATCTTTCCCAGGGCCCATCCTTCCCTTCCATCTTTCCCAGGGCCCACCCTTCCCTTCCATCTTTCCCATGGCCCACCCTTCCCTTCCATCTTTCCCAGGGCCCATCCTTCCCTTCCATCTTTCCCAGGGCCCATCCTTCCCTTCCATCTTTCCCAGGGCCCATCCTTCCCTTCCATCTTTCCCAGGGCCCACCCTTCCCTTCCATCTTTCTCAGGGCCCTCCCTTTCCTTCGCTTCCTCCCTTAGCCCTCTCCAACCCGCCCTTAAACATCTGATCCTCCCTTTGGCCAATGATTCTTCCCTAACACCCTGGCACTCCCTTAAACCCTTATCCCTCCCTTAACCCCGAACCTTCCCCAAGACCCTTGTCCCTCCCTTAAACACCTGCCCTTCCCTTAAGCCCCTTGGCCATCTTCCTCCTCACCACTCATGACATATTCAAATTCAAATTTGAAATTGAAATAGAGAAGATTCTTTCATACATCACATAAGGATAACATAATACTCAAAGGAACACGAATATTCAGTGGAAAAGGGAGACAACGAAATCAACACAGAATTGTACACAGGCAAAGGGATGATGTTACGTACGTATGAATAACGAACAGTGAGGGATGATGATGACAGAGGATGATGAAGATGAGATAAAAGATCATACACAGAAGAATGATTAGGCAATAGACAGACAGACAGACAGACAGAGACATACACATAGATGCTGATATCATCGGATCTTAAACCAGGCACTAGTTGGCCATGTCTGTGGTTTGTCAACAGTCCTTTTTTTTCCAGTGATTTTATCCTAGCAACGCTTGACTCGACCTTTGCGTCCTTTACTCATTTCGCGAAGGAGGCGTTGAGGGAGGGAGATGAGATGTCTCAGGTGTGATACTGAGGCGTTCAAGGAGGGAGATTGAATGTCTCAAATGTGATACTGATGAGCTGTGGAAGAGGTCGAGGAGCGTACTGTCTAAGACACGTGTCTAAGGAGAGACCCCAATGCAGCATAGAGCTTAGCTACCAACAGTTCGATGGCTTGAGTTGACGTAGTGTGTATGGTAAACTAGCGAACTCTTCGGTGGTGTCACACTCGAAGTCCAGCTAATGATAACCCAATGGTTAACTAGCGAATACTTCGAGGATGTCACACTCGAAGTCCAGCTAATGATAACCCAATGGCAAACTAGCGAACTCTTCGGTGGTGTCACACTCGAAGTCCAGCTAATGATAACCCAATGGTAAACTAGCGAATACTTCGAGGATGTCACACTCGAAGTCCAGCTAAGGATAACCCAATGGTAAACTAGCGAATACTTCGAGGATGTCACACTCGAAGTCCAGCTAATGATAACCCAATGGTAAACTAGCGAATACTTCGAGGATGTCACACTCGAAGTCCAGCTAATGATAACCCAATGGTTAACTAGCAAATACTTCGAGGATGTCACACTCTAAGTCCAGCTAATGATAACCCAATGGTTAACTAGCAAATACTTCGAGGATGTCACACTCGAAGTCCAGCTAATGATAACCCAATGGTAAACTAGCGAACTCTTCGGTGGTGTCACACTCGAAGTCCAGCTAATGATAACCCAATGGTTAACTAGCAAATACTTCGAGGATGTCACACTCTTAGTCCAGCTAATGATATTCCGAGAGTTAACTAGCGAATACTTCGGTGCTGGCACACTCGAGGTCGGCCTTGTCTCCCACTTGAGATGGCGTCCTCTACTACCCTGAGGAATCCCTAACCGTCCAGGCATCATCAGCAGGGTATCTGACCTGCCCTTCGTCATACACTCGCCTTCGTAGCAAGACGACGCTGGCGCGGGAGGCGCTCGGTCGCGACTCAGAACCCCTGGGAGCAACGGGGAGGAAGGTGGGGTGACAAGAAGAGTCAACAACCAGGGGAATTTCGTTATGGACTTCGACCATTTACGCGTGTCTGGCCTGCAGGTGCGACCGTCATCGCTCCTCCTCACACTATTTTCTTCTTCCCAGGGCGAGACAGAGGTGAACATTACCACAGTAAAGTACATAAAGACAGGAAAAAAAATATATCACAAGGGGCAAGAGTGCTGTGTCATGAGTACCTGTAAATTGACGAGATTAGGACGAAATGGTCGATCTGGATATATCATTGCCACAGAATGTCATTGTCTCTGAAGAGCCAGAACCACGCGGCGTGACCTGGTAATTGTGCTTTAATAACCTGCAAAGTAGTTTTGCATATTACGGGGGTGACGCGACGTCGCCTACGCTGGGTGTGAGATGCGCTAGCAAGATTAATCGCTTCCCCCTGGTGCCGCTCCTCCTCCTACCCCAGCCTCTGTACTTAAGACGGTAAGCTGAAGCATAAAAAAGCTGGATAATGTCAGCCCTTCTGCCATTAACTGGGAGAATCAGGCACGGTTCACGGGCTATTAATTTATGCATAAATGCGTTGGTTCTACCGGCGGCGGTGGGAGGAACAGGTGTTAACCACCAAGACATTCGGACGACATCAAATTTGCGCGTTGCGTTTCTTTTCTCGAGATGTGGCCTTCGTGCGCAGACTCAGAGGCGACGATGGTTTGCGCGTGATTTTCTGCCGAGACGAGAGCTGAAATTGCTACTTGTGTCTCCGTGTGTTTCTGTCTCTGACGTTACGGAGGTACAGGTAGCTGCCGGAGACCAGCCAGGTATGCGAACTTCGCGTTTACCTTCTTCCTGTTATCATCATTACCGTTGTCATCAACAGGATCGTCGGGTAGTTAACTGGTGACGTGGGGCGGATCATGAGATCGCGTTGCCCGGCGTGCGTGAGCAGTAGCAAGGGTGAGTGACCTGTGACATAAACTTGCCAAGAGATCTCCCTCTTGGCGTGTCAGAACCCGCCAGCCTCTTGGTCCTTATTGCTGGGGCTAGAGGCCCTACCATCCTCCTGGTCCTTATTGCGGGGGCTGAAGGACCCACCGGCGTCCTGGTCCTTATTGCGGGGGCTGGAAGACCCACCACCCACCTAGTCTTTATTTCCGGGGCTGAAGGACCCAGTATCCTCTTGCTTGTTCCTTGTCATTGGGATGGAGAGCTCAGCTCCTTCTGTATCACGGCTCCTTCCACAACCCAATCTGCAATGCGGTCGTTTCCACCGCTATCCTGTACCACGGCCTCGTCCACCACCAGTCTGTAATATCCCCCTCCTCCAGTTTTCTGAATCATATCCTCCTATCACCATCATGTACCACACCACCTGTAACTAACTGTACCAATGAACTCTTTCCCACTGAGTAACAAGCAGTTTACAAGTCGTCTTCTGTCTATTCGCTATCACCACCCTGGCCTCTGTCATGTCGTACGAAACCTCCAGCTCTTGTCTGCGAAGACAACGTCTAATAACGCATGACTTCCACTTACGACAGATCTCTCTAAGTGAGCCTAAATGGCCATCAAGTAGTTCATCTCCAGTATGGATCACTCTGCTCCCATCTACCGTTACCTTGACCTTAAATGCCATTCGGTCGTGAGAGACAATAGTAACATTAAGTTCCCTACGAACATTCAAATATCATAAAGTCACAGCATCCCCCAGGCACTCACCACTTAACGCTTTACAAATACACCAAGGAGTGCTGTAACTCTCCACTTCTTCTTCCTCGCCGTCAGGAGAACCATCAGCGGCACATAAATAACCAGAGGCCGCCAGACCTCCTTCATTTGATTTGCGGCGAGGGGCGGGTGGCGATCATTGCCAACACCCATTCCAGAATCACCGAGAATTTACGACTGTGGATCCCTGTGACGCGAGATGGTGGGCGGGAGGGCGCGCTGGTGGGCGGGAGGGCGAGCTGGGGGAAACGGGAAGGAGACTTCGACCAGCTGCGGTAAGGAGGGTGGTAATAATTTCACGTTGGCTTAGTGGAGGGTTCTGTTTTGCCGCGCCTTTGGTGACAGCCATGAGAGAGCAAACCCTCACCCCTATGCTTACCCTGTCCGGCGCCCCTGCTGGCCTATGCCCAGGCATATTAGAACCTCCATTGTCAAGTCTTCTTTCACTCGCTTCCTTCTCATGAAGTTCAGATCTTGTCATCACAGACTTCTATGTATGCTTTTAATTGGCGTACAGATTGCGTTCTTCCCCTTGCAAGTGTGATTTGTCTCCAGAAATTCAAGTCTGGAAAATTAGATCTTTGGGTAGCTGATGCGTGGCACCCTCCTCCTCCTGCAGGGCTTGACGAAGTGTGGGGTCGATGAGACGGAGGTGCGGCGACCCTGTGGTGAGACCGAGAGTTGTGGGTGACCGTGAAATCTCTAGTGTTGGGACTGATGGACAAGAGGAGGGAGAGGATAAAGCCCTTCGTCGGCAGTGAGGGCGAGATAGACATTCTCCTCCTCCTCCTCCTCCTCCTCCTCCTTTACTGATAGTGGGTGATCAAGTCTCATTAGTGGTAGGGGAGAAGTGGTTCTCTTTGCTCGTGGTGGAGTTTGCGTGTACCAGGACGGGTCAAGTCTACTGGCCACTGTTGACGAAGAAAGGTTGCCTCTGCTGTTTTATCGAAGGCTAGGGTGACTGACTACTCACAGTGAGCTGTGAGGTAGGGAATCTCTCTCTCCTCACTGGTGGTAAAGCAGACTCTCCTCTCTAACAATAGGGCCAAGAAGACTCACGACCAGGGTAAGGGTGAGTGAACTTTGTACGTCTGTTACTCAGCAGGATGATGGCTGAGTCTCTCTAACCTCTTGCTCAAACATTCCTCCGCTGATGCAACCTGCTGACGTAACGCAATGTGCTGCGCAAACTACAGACTTCAGAAATAACCGCAACATTACCTAAGCATACCTTCATAAGTGACGTATAATTCGTTTCTCAGTAGCTTGTGTGAAGTATTGTGTTGATAATAGATATGAATTTACCTAACCTCACCTTCATAATAAGGATCATCAGCGAAGAATAGCATGGTTATCATACTGTGATCACGAGAACAGTGTTAAACTAGGATGATTTACGTCCTTCATATGAAAGATCATTCGCTCCTGATATGTTACTGAATGACTCTGCCGATGACCGCACAAGAATCTTCTCTTTTGTCGATAGAATCAGCTTTAATCTTTTATATCAATCAATCTATCTATTTAGATAGAGAGATAGATAGACCCTTCTTGTAAATCCGTAGTGTTTTCGTTTACTAAATCTACTTCTTGTCGCAGCAATTCTTATAAACTCAGATTTAAATAAGATTTCTCAGTGAGGTTGATTTAACATAAAATTCATTCCCTTTCAGAACGTCTCTTCCTCCTCTTCCTCCTCCTCCTCCTCCTCCTCCTCCTCCTCATCTTCCTATGGCTCCTCGTGACTTTACCAGTTCCTCTCTTGGTCCTCTGGTTCCACCACCCAACACAGTACATATCCTTCGTCTCATCATAATGTTTAATCTCTCTTGTAGACCCTTATGATACAGAAAGAGCTAAGGCTGCCTCAAAATGCTTGGCAGTTTAACTCAAATGCTGGAAAGTCTTCCCTTCTGAGCTGTGAATTCGGTTATACAGAGGACTGGTTAGTACATTTTGTGGGGGTACTTTCCTCTCATCTAAGGAGGTGTAGTTCAAAACAGCTTATCTTATCAACTCTCCCAGTCGGACTCTCAAAGCTCGAGCCACTTTCCCTGCACTGCACTGTCAGTTTCCTTTCTCTCTTCTATACATATATTGCTGACATATCCGCTCCCGAGTGCTGACCGCGTGCGTGTCCTAACCATTAGCTAGACCACGCAATACCCTGCAAGCCACAGCATTATATAATCACAGTATGGCCACTGGCGACTCCAGGGACGGCCGTTGTGATCTTTGCTTCTTTCCTTGCCCCGCTAAGCTTCGGAACTCTCTAATTTTTAACGGCTTTCCTAACGACTACGACTAACACCTTCTTTTTTCCTTAAAGAAAAAAGAAAAGCAAGTTTTCCACCTCCTCAAGAATTCTTAAAATTTCTCTCTTTCTCTCTTTACTTTTTCATCTGAATTCTTAAGATTTCTCTCTTTCTCTCTTCACTTTTTCATCTGTATTTCTCCCGATCCGGTTTACTAATATAACACACATCCACACCAGACGGATACTACAACTGCTACGGTAGCCAGGCCCACTCAGCAGAGAGCCACAACACACCCCTCACTAACCCTGGCCGTCTCTTTATCTCCAGCAGGAGTTTAAAACGTCGGAAAGTGTGGCGGGCGAGGAGGTGGAACTTTTGTAAAAGTAAATCAGTGGTGGGCGGGGTCGGTCCGCTCTGACTGCTGACTCAGGGTCCTGCACCCTTCATGATGGCCCCTGTCCCTCTCCCAACCGGTCCTCCTCCTCCTCCTCCTCTCTCCCCTCTCTCTCTCTCCCTCCCTCCTGAACCATTCGTCCTCCCGGATCCCCTCTCTCTCTCTCTCTCACTCTCCCCCGGACCCCTCTCCCTCCTAGACTCCTCTCACCTCTCTCCCTCTGGTTGCCCTCTGTTCCTTCCCCCTAGTTGATCTCGCACTCCCTCATGATGACCCCTTCGTCCCTCCCTGATGGCTGGCCATCCCTCTTCCTGGTGGCCCATTGACTCCTCCCAGGGCCCCATATGCCTCCCTCTGGTATCCCCGTCCTACTCTAGCATCTCCTTCCCCCTTCCTTCACCCCCGGCATCCCTCCTTTTTGACCTTTTCATCTTTTCTTGGTCATCCCCAAGTGCCCCTTTCCTAGAGATCTTTTGCCCCTCTCCTTTTAATCAGCCTCCATCGTCTCTCTTCACTCCTCCCTGAGTTCCCTGTATCCACTCCCTAGTGGCCTGCTACCTTCCTCCTCTTTCCTCCCTCTCTTCTATTCCCCCTGCATCCACCTCCAGAGGGATTCCTTCCTCTCTGTCTCCCTCTTGTTCCTTCCTTCCCTCCGCATTCCCTCCCTCATAGTCCCCTCCTCATTTGCCTCCTGCCTGATAACCAACTCTCCCTCCTGGTCTCTTCCCTGGTAGCTCCCCATTCTCTCTTGTTCTCTTCTGGTGACCAATTCATTCCAGGTCCCATTTGCTCCCGGTTCTTCCCCTTATCTGGTGGCACCTTTTCTTCTCATCTTTCCCATCTGGTGACATCTCTTCTTCTGCCTCTATTCATGATGGTTATTTCCTTCTATTTCCCTCTTTGTTCGTCCCATTTTTCTGGATCTTGCCTTTGGTGGTTTCTATTCCCTTGGTCCTTAACCTGATGGTCTCTTCCTTGCTGGTCCTTGTCACTGGTGGTCCCTTTCTCTAATTCATTGTCTCTCGTGCCTCCCCCACCCCCCTCTACCCCTTTTTCACTTGGTCCCCATCTTTGCTCGCCTCCATTCCTCCTAGTCCCCATCTTCGCTGGCACCATTTCTTCTCTACCTCCCCATCTCTTGTGGACCCTAAACTGTTTGATCCTATTTTTGATTGGTCTTATTTTCCTTGTCCCTGTCCAAATTGTCCTTCCTCCTTCTCGTTGCCTTTTCAGATGTCTCTTTCCTTTTGTCCCTTTTTCCTCATAGCTACGCTTCCGACAAACCTAAGTATGTATGTATATATATATATATATATATATATATATATATATATATATATATATATATATATATATATATATATATATATATACACCCATTATTAACCATAGTAACGATATGACCACCATGGCACCATAATTAAGACACCCCCCCACCCCAACACTACCATTACCCTCAGCACCATAGCACCATCATCGCCGCCACCCCTCCCTCTAGGGACGAGTCAAAAGGCTTCCATGAAAAATTACCGGGCCATAAACTGGGGGCGAGTTCTTACGGGAGTTTTATGGTCTCGGAGAGAGAGAGAGAGAGAGAGAGAGAGAGAGAGAGAGAGAGAGAGAGAGAGAGAGAGAGAGAGAGGTTCTCCTTCTCCTTCTCCTCCTCTCCCTCCTCCTCTAACTCCTCCTCACCTCTCAGTGGCAGTCTGATTTGGCCACATACCCAGCAGGCAGGGTCCCTCCTCCTCTGTGGTGTGATGGCCAGTCAAACACACTCTTGTAAACACCTATGTCCCCCACTTTCTCATTCCTTTCACTGTACCATCCGTCTATCTTGATCTTTTCTTTTGTCTTTCTTTTTTTCCGTTCTCTCTCTCTCTCTCTCTCTCTCTCTCTCTCTCTCTCTCTCTCTCTCTCTCTCTCTCTCTCTCTCGTCCCTGGCACACCTCGTCTTTCATATTCCAGTGGATCTTGGAGGTGACGAGCGAGGCTGGGTGAAGGATGCGAGACATGAACGAGGACACATGGCAAGACATCTCGAGACTTGTATGATCCGGGGTCCACCTGCCACCACCACTCTATGTTGATCATATCTTCTTCATCTGAACTTTCACTGTCGAAAGAGATGGCACTCATTTTCACTCAGCCTTTATGCATATATCCTGCTCGATATTTCAGTTCGGTAAAGTTTTCCTTTTTTTTTTTTTTGAGCTTATCTTGCGAGGCCACAGAGGCGCAAGGCTTACCATCACTGAACTCCCTTATGTTTCCCATGACCTGTAGTGTAATCCTAATTATCCTGCTGATATCCCCTATCTGATCCTCGATACAAATTTTGTGTCTCTAACTTCAGAGGCGTCCTAGCATTTACCTTGTCTTTGAGATCTGTCATCTGATTCAAAACGCTCTCATCATCGCTAAATCATGCCGAAGGATCATGGACCCTGTGTGTGTGTAGAGATGTCTCAAGGTTCCCGTATTACATCGATGCCAGCGTATTACAAAAAACCTTTTGGGACAACTTAAGAGGAAATTCTGAGGAAGTGTCCAACAGATCCCTCTACATCGTTACAGGTTAAAAAGAAACGCTTAACTAATATACAAATGCAGTTCGTACCTTTACTAATACCATTATGAAACGAGATATGATGATTATGTAAACACTCTGTTTGACGCACAGTGAATTGATGGATTACGTACAAGTGCACCAGTACAGCTAAGAAAGCAATGGCATATGTCCAAAGTTGAGGCGAACCAAATTTTTGCGAGGTTTTGATGCTATTTTCTCCGCGTGTAAAGAGCCACAACAAAGTCTTATAAGATTTTACATAAATACCAGAATTCCTTTGGTACTTTCCCGCTTCCAATCGCAACTCCGTCGCCGCTGCATCCACCACGACCCAGGCAGAAAGCAGCATGTGGCGTCAAAGATAACTTAAGACAGACAAAAAAAAGATTATATAGCTTGCGTTATTATAATGTGAGGCGCTCACACTGGGCAGCAAGCAGCATTTTCTACCTCAGAGCTAAGGGCGAAGCACCTGTGAACACTGAACTTGGTATCCAATAGGTCGTTTGGAATTAAAGAAAATGAAACGTTATGCAAAGTCATGGAGTTCCACGGCCCATCGGATTTACATAAGACGCCTCACTTGCGGAGAAGGACAAGGTGCTCAGGTGAAGCCACTGTGTTATCGTTAGACTAATGGTGGACACCTCCGTTAAGCCAGACTCGCATAACCAGACACAACCTGGTAATAAGACAACCCCAGTTTAAGAGGTCATGGCCTAGCGGTTGGGTGAAGAGGTTCTGGCACACGTTTGGTAGATGTTAATCACATCATAATCAATCATAATGTGTGTGTGTGAGAGAGAGAGAGAGAGAGAGAGAGAGAGAGAGAGAGAGAGAGAGAGAGAGAGAGAGAGGAAGGCAGATAATAAGAAAAAGGATTCACTAGAGACAAAAGCGGGTGTGAAGGCAATAGCGAATCTCGAATATAGTTGCAGACTTTATCATCATGCTGTCGCAGGAGCCAATGCAGACTGCTTACGAGAGCAGTGGCCGAAATGATACCCGTAGAACAGGGAGAAGGGTAGCAACGTGACAGCGGACGGGAAGGGAGGGTTGGAGAGAGGTGACAATTAAGAGTTCATTAGGCTGCAGGCTTCTGGCTCCACTCTACCTAAGAGAGAGGTGGAGAAGGAGTCACACTACATATACGAGCAGTACTACATACTGGGGCAAAAAAACGAAATATCTGTAGATGTGCAATAAATGTTCACAAGATGAATGATACGGCACAGAGCAATTTAACCTTACTAACTTTTGGGGTACAGAGGATATATATATATATATATATATATATATATATATATATATATATATATATATATATATATATATACATATATATGGAGCAGGGTGAAAGGCATACACGGGATGGAGTGAACTGGAGCGATGTGGTATACAGGGGATGACGTTCTATCAATAGACTGAATCATGACACAGTGAGGCAGCCGTGGAAAAACATGGAAAATTCTTTGGAGCCTGGGTGTAGACAGAGAGCAGTGGTTTCGGTGCATTACACATGACAGCTAGAGAACAGATGTGAGTGAATGCGGCCTTTCTTCGTCTGTTTCTGGCGTTCCCTCGTTAACGCGAGAAACGGCGAACAAGTGTGATATACATATATACATATACCACAAGTTCAAAGTGTCATCCCGCACGACACAACTGGTAATCATACTCACACACACACACGCAGAGGAGATTACTAAGAAGGAGATGAAAAATAGAGCAAAAGAGACTTTGATTCTGAAACCATGGAGTAGTCTATGGGTCTTAGCTGTGGATGGTAGACATCATGACTGAAAATACGAGAATGGATGTGTTCAAATAAGGCCATTGTTCGTTTCATCCTGACGCTACTTCGCGAAAGACTGAAAATACGAGAATGGATGTGTTCAAATAAGGCCATTGTTCGTTTCATCCTGACGCTACTTCGCGAAAGCTGGATAAGCGTTCAGGCATATGTGTGTGGACAAGAAGTTGAAGAGGCTTCATACGAGGCTGGAATTTCCAAAAGAAACCATCTCCCTCGCTACGAGACTAAATTAAATTACTAGACGATGCGTTGACGCATATGCGCGTATACCCAAACAGCGAAACAAATGGAGTGGAGCAAGAGGTTCCCCATCCACTAATCTCCGGCCTTCTCCACGGTTCAAAACAGCACCATAACCTCGAAGTCCATTCGCATACAAAGCGGCGAGTATAGCCTAAGATTGCCTCGTTCCAGGGAACAGACGGCGGCGACCCTGGAAATGGCTGGAAAGTTGTCGAGGAAGATTTCTATGATGATCCAGCGGCGTCCTAGCCACCACCACCACTGCTGCTGCTCCTGCCGCTCCTGGTGGTGTTCTAGCCGCTGCATCTCCTGATGCTGCTGCTGCTTTATGAGGTGCTGCAGCCAATGGTGTGGTCGGCGTTGTGGCCAGCTTTAGGCCATTGCTTAGCCAGGGGTTACGGCTGGTTGGTGAGGAGTGCGACGCAAGTTGTGGTGGAAGAGATGTGGTAAATGATGATGATGCTCTCTTTGACTACCGTGTTCGCTGTGGTTGATAGCTTGATCTTGAGGATGATGCTATGTTTGTGGTTAATGCTGTGGCAATGAAAAATAGGTTTTCAAATTACCATTGTGGCTATATACTGTCGTTACTGTTACTAGAAATGATTGGGTGATCACTCAAACTGTTTTTGAAGGCTATGACATTGCTGTTCTTTCTACTACTATTTTGTAAGTCGAGGATGAGACTTCTGTTGCTGCTGCTGTTGTTGCAGAAGATGTTTCTCTTACAGTAAGTAATGCTGTGATGGCTGCAGTTGGTTGACAGTGCTGTTCTTCCAAGTAACTGCTGTAATTGTCGAAACTGTGCACAATGCTGCGTTATAGACCGTACTCTCACATCCGCTGTACTAATCCTACCCCCTGTTGCTGTTAAAGCTGCGGACGTTACTGCTGTAAAGGGTGCTGTGCCGAACACCTGTGTGACTACATGGCAAGCAAGCGCTGCAGAAGCCCAGATGCTGTGGAGGGTATATGGGCGATTGCTGTGGTTGGTAGAGGCTCATGGCTTCACACATTCACATCCGAAGGATATGGTGACTGCAAGGCTCACAGACGCTTTACGTGTGCGATCGAAGAATTTGTGTGTGGCAGATGAATGCAACCCAAATGCATGCGTCTGGTGAAATAACGAGACTACACGACACTTCGTCCACGTCGTCGGATGAAAGGATAAGTCATATCGTACGATATCATGGGTCACACTGTTATAGTTGGGGCTTTGTGATCGTACGATGTCTTGGGTAATGATATCACGTGTTATCATGGGTCATGTCGTCATATCATGACTTATACCGTCGTATTATGGGTTATATTTTGTCGTACGATGCCACGGGTCGTATCGTCGTACGATAATGCTGTTCACGTCCCCGAGACATATAATAGTTCCTATCACTACCACACGATATTATTACAAATCACCTCGTCTCCTACAGGCGGCAAGTCGTCGTCAAATGATCAAACTACCATCAAACTACCATCCAACTCTTTTTCTCACTTTGTTATAGAAAAAAAAGAGAGAAAAAAGATATTCAAAAATCTGCGACGCGTAATGTCAGAACTTTGCGGTGATTTTCCCATCTCCCAGGCATACGTAACCTGTCATATCAATTAGAACTCCCTCGCATGTACATCCTCCCGTCATGGACACCACCTCGACATGCACACCTCTGTCACGCACCCCCGACCTCTCATGTAGAACTCCCTACCATTAGTGTCTCAGTGTCGTGCGGATCTGCCCCTCATTAACACCTCTTGCGGCCCACTTGGATTTCCACCTCGGTTCTCTGACTAATTTTAATATCATACCTGATATGTATCTTTTTTTTTTTCTTTCTTTCGTACTATTCGCCATTTCCCGCGTTAGCTAGGTAGCGTTAAGAACAGAGGACTGGGCCTTTGAGGGAATATCCTCACCTGGCCCCCTTCTGTGTTCCTTCTTTTGGAAAATTAAAAAAAAAAAAACGAGAGGGGAGGATTTCCAGCCCCCTGCTCTCTCCCCTTTTAGTCGCCTTCTACGACACGCAAGGAATACGTGGGAAGCATTCTTTCTCCCCTTATTCCCAGGGATATATATATATATATATATATATATATATATATATATATATATATATATATATATATATATATATATATATATATCACGGTTTTCTTCGAGATATACTAGAGTGATTTTTGATGCGTCGATAACAGAAAACATTATCACCATTATCATTTAAGGTCCAAGGGTGGCATGACTCACTCCGGGGACGAGGTATGGAACAGACCACTCAAGGGTATAAGGTGCACCTTCAACCAGACCAGAGGCACATTTGGAACGGACTATCCTAAGACGGGCAGGTGTTACTGGCTGGCCCAACCAAGAGGGTTACAAGGACCCTTGGAACGGCCCACACAACCCCCGTCATTTCTCTTATGAACGTTCATGGGATCACAGTGATCATATTTCGTTTCCTTGTCTTGATATAATCTTGATATATGTCTTGATTCTTTTTAAGAATGAGCAAACTACTTCAAAGGAATCTGGTAATGTTCCTATTATCTTTTTTTTTTTTTCTGTGTCATAATCGCTTCATTTTACCACTGTCTTTATAATCGTCCCGTTTAGAATTTTACTTCTAGAAATAGATTTTCTTCACAATCTGGTTATTCATTTCACAATCTGGTTATTCATTTCACAATCTGGCTATTCATTTCACAATCTGGTTATTCATTTCACAATCTGGTTATTCATTTCACAATCTGGTTATTCATTTCACAATCTGGTTATTCATTTCACAATCTGGTTATTCATTTAGGGACGTCGTCGTAGCCTCCTTTCCCTTGTGTAAGTAAATGAGAGAAACGTCTGGTGTCTCTTTTCTTTAGTCGTCTGTTTCCCGTTTCTGCTACGCATGATGCGGTCTGTTCATTGCCTTGGTTTTGTCTCGATCTTTGTCTCGTTTCTGCTACGCATAGACTCGTCTGCTGACTGTCTTCATTGCGCATGTTCTCGCCTGTTGAGCATCTTGGCTACGCATGTCCTCGGTCGTTGAGTATGTTTTCTACGCATGTCCTCGGCTGTTGACTATCTTTGCTACGCATGTCCTCGGCTGTTGAGTATGTTTTCTACGCATGTCCTCGGGTGTTGAGTGTCTTTGCTACGCACTTTCCTGTTGCGTATCTTTGTGACGCATGTCCTCGCTTGTTCACTGTTCATCGGCCACACTAGGTATGAACAATTCTCCCCCGAATCTCTGGCTTTCGCTACACTCGGGGGCCTTGGCCAAAATTGCTCGTGTGTCAACCAAATCTCGTCCTGGTCCCTCCCCCTTCTGTCACCCGTGAGATCCAACCCTTTGACGAGTTTCCTTCAAATCACTTCCACTTCATTCACTCTCGTCGTCCACTTCACTCATTCCTTCACCTCAAATTTTTGTTTCAGTACTTCCTCCTTGGTTTCTGACTGTCACAGTTGTGTTCATGCATCACGTCCTGGTAGCTCCTGTGTCCTGACATAAGGTCATTCGTGTTTCTCAAAGACCTGTTACAGTTCCATCATGACTCAGATATCCTGTTGTAGAAGTGCAGCAGCTGCAACAACAGCAGCAGCAGCAGCAGCAGCAGTAGCACCAGCAGGAACAGCGGCAGGAAGTACTCCCACGCGGCAGAAGCGCCAGCAGCAGCAGCAGCAACAGGAAGGTAATGCGCGAGGGGGAGGGAGAGGACCTCTCTCTCTCTCTCTCTCTCTCTCTCTCTCTCTCTCTCTCTCTCTCTCTCTCTCTCTCTCTCTCTCTCTCGAACAGCAGCAGCAGCAGCAGCCACACCACCAGTATCGATTACCAACCCTTCTCCAGCTACTCCTTTATTATAGGGGGTCATCGCCGAGGCCGGGCAAGAGGGGGAGGAGACAGGCCAGCAGGCAAGGCAGGCAGGGGTGGCTTGGCTGGCTGGAACAGGGGAGGGAATGAGGGAGGGAGGGAGGTGATGTCGGACCTCAGTCATGCAGAGGATAAACAGAAGATGGAACGAAGGGAGAGATAATTGAAAGGATGGAGTAGAGAGGGAGCTAATAGGAAGGAGGTGGAGTGTGTGGTCTGAAGTGTGGTGGAATGAGTCTCAGAGAGTATGAGGAAGGAGGGAGGAGGAAGAGATGGATATGTATATAGGAGGAATATGGGAATGAAATGGGTGGAGGAAATTAGGAAGCGTACCTGCCTGCGGTGGGAGGTAATGGAAAAGGCTTGAGGCCTGTCCTCAAGGGGGGAAATAGAACTCTCAAACTTATTATCTAAATATTCAACCATTTTCTCTTCCTGTTTCACTTCTGAACTTCCTACCCAGAGTACACCGCTGGACATCGAAACTTTTCTCGTTTACACTTTCCTATAAAATTTCCATGGCAGTATACCGTCTACTCTCTCACAACTTACTACAAAGCGCGCTCCCCCTCAGCAATTTTTTCCACCTGCTGTCTGTTCTGCTGGAGGTATTGGTGAGTAAGGGAGGTGCCTTCTGCTTTCCTGTTCCTCCCACATACAACGTTGTGACCGCACGACACAAAACTGTACTCCTCGTTCACATACCCTCGTCATGGACTATCAGTTCTCTTGTTATCTATATCCTTCCCCATAGACTCCAAAGGCCGCCAGCGAAGCTAACCATCTCATCAACCCAATAGTTCGAATGAGGTCAGGTAAGCTATCTATAACAACACCCCAGTATATACGATCATATGAAATACATTCATTAAACTTATAAAATCACATGAAGACTTAAACCTACGACTCAGATAACAAGAGACTTCAGGGAAAAAAAATTATGGCAATTCGAGAAACTTGCCAGTAACTGAATACTGCAGATTCTCAGAAAGACACACGAGTGTCTTTGCACTGGTAAGTCGACGTGAGGTTTACCTACACGGGGAGGAGGGAATCATACCCAGGCTACGTCTGAGGAAGGTCTACACGCGAGAGGGAGCATCTCTAGTCTGTCGTATCGATGCGGATAACATGACCAGATTAGTCCGGAGTTGTGGCAGCTCAGATGTCCGCTTGTGGCTGCCTTAACCGGCCGACGGCCACACCAAGATGGCTCGTCTCCACTCAACCACATCTCGCAACACAACTTAACCTGACATAACCCAACCACTTTGATTTAACCTGACGTAATCTGATACAGCCTCGGTCAACCATCTAACCAAACCTAAACTAAGCAAAGCTTAGCTGCTAAAGCCTAGCTAACCTAACGCTAACCTAACCTAACTTAGCCCCAAGTACTTTTGTATAAATTAAGCAAAGCTAAACTCATAAAGCTTAGCTCTTTTAAACTAAGTTGAGCTAACCTGGTACAGCCTAGCTATTTCAAACTAAGCTGAGCTAACCTGATAAAGCCTACCACTTTAGGTAAAGTAGCCTAGCCTAATCGAGCCTAGCCACTTAGGCCAACCTAACCTAACCTAGCCTCCACTTGAGCTAACCTAACCTAACCTATCCTCCACTTGAGCTAACCTAACCTAACCTAGCCTCCACTTGAGCTAACCTAACCTAACTTACCCCAAGTACTTTTGTATAAATTAAGCAAAGCTAAACTCATAAAGCTTAGCTCTTTTAAACTAAGTTGAGCTAACCTGGTACAGCCTAGCTATTTCAAACTAAGCTGAGCTAACCTGATAAAGCCTACCACTTTAGGTAAAGTAGCCTAGCCTAATCGAGCCTAGCCACTTAGGCCAACCTAACCTAACCTAACTTACCCCAAGTACTTTTGTATAAATTAAGCAAAGCTAAACTCATAAAGCTTAGCTCTTTTAAACTAAGTTGAGCTAACCTGGTACAGCCTAGCTATTTCAAACTAAGCTGAGCTAACCTGATAAAGCCTACCACTTTAGGTAAAGTAGCCTAGCCTAATCGAGCCTAGCCACTTAGGCCAACCTAACCTAACCTAACTTACCCCAAGTACTTTTGTATAAATTAAGCAAAGCTAAACTCATAAAGCTTAGCTCTTTTAAACTAAGTTGAGCTAACCTGGTACAGCCTAGCTATTTCAAACTAAGCTGAGCTAACCTGATAAAGCCTACCACTTTAGGTAAAGTAGCCTAGCCTAATCGAGCCTAGCCACTTAGGCCAACCTAACCTAACCTATCCTCCACTTGAGCTAACCTAACCTAACTTACCCCAAGTACTTTTGTATAAATTAAGCAAAGCTAAACTCATAAAGCTTAGCTCTTTTAAACTAAGTTGAGCTAACCTGGTACAGCCTAGCTATTTCAAACTAAGCTGAGCTAACCTGATAAAGCCTACCACTTTAGGTAAAGTAGCCTAGCCTAATCGAGCCTAGCCACTTAGGCCAACCTAACCTAACCTATCCTCCACTTGAGCTAACCTAACCTAACTTACCCCAAGTACTTTTGTATAAATTAAGCAAAGCTAAACTCATAAAGCTTAGCTCTTTTAAACTAAGTTGAGCTAACCTGGTACAGCCTAGCTATTTCAAACTAAGCTGAGCTAACCTGATAAAGCCTACCACTTTAGGTAAAGTAGCCTAGCCTAATCGAGCCTAGCCACTTAGGCCAACCTAACCTAACCTAGCCTCCACTTGAGCTAACCTAACCTAACCTATCCTCCACTTGAGCTCCCCTACCCTAACCTATCCTCCACTTGAGCTAACCTAACCTAACCTAGCCTCCACTTGAGCTAACCTAACCTAACCTATCCTCCACTTGAGCTAACCTAACCTAACCTAGCCTCCACTTGAGCTAACCTAACCTAACCTATCCTCCACTTGAGCTAACCTAACCTAACCTATCCTCCACTTGAGCTAACCTAACCTAACCTAGCCTCCACTTGAGCTAACCTAACCTAACCTAGCCTCCACTTGAGCTAACCTAACCTAACCTAGCCTCCACTTGAGCTAACCTAACCTAACCTATCCTCCACTTGAGCTAACCTAACCTAACCTAGCCTCCACTTGAGCTAACCTAACCTAACCTAGCCTCCACTTGAGCTAACCTAACCTAACCTATCCTCCACTTGAGCTAACCTAACCTAACCTAGCCTCCACTTGAGCTAACCTAACCTAACCTATCCTCCACTTGAGCTAACCTAACCTAACCTATCCTCCACTTGAGCTAACCTAACCTAACCTAGCCTCCACTTGAGCTAACCTAACCTAACCTAGCCTCCACTTGAGCTAACCTAACCTAACCTAGCCTCCACTTGAGCTAACCTAACCTAACCTAGCCTCCACTTGAGCTAACCTAACCTAACCTAACCTATCCTCCACTTGAGCTAACCTAACCTAACCTAGCCTCCACTTGAGCTAACCTAACCTAACCTAGCCTCCACTTGAGCTAACCTAACCTAACCTAGCCTCCACTTGAGCTAACCTAACCTAACCTATCCTCCACTTGAGCTAACCTAACCTAACCTATCCTCCACTTGAGCTAACCTAACCTAACCTATCCTCCACTTGAGCTAACCTAACCTAACCTAGCCTCCACTTGAGCTAACCTAACCTAACCTAACCTATCCTCCACTTGAGCTAACCTAACCTAACCTATCCTCCACTTGAGCTAACCTAACCTAACCTATCCTCCACTTGAGCTAACCTAACCTAACCTAGCCTCCACTTGAGCTAACCTAACCTAACCTATCCTCCACTTGAGCTAACCTAACCTAACCTATCCTCCACTTGAGCTAACCTAACCTAACTTACCCCAAGTACTTTTGTATAAATTAAGCAAAGCTAAACTCATAAAGCTTAGCTCTTTTAAACTAAGTTGAGCTAACCTGGTACAGCCTAGCTATTTCAAACTAAGCTGAGCTAACCTGATAAAGCCTACCACTTTAGGTAAAGTAGCCTAGCCTAATCGAGCCTAGCCACTTAGGCCAACCTAACCTAACCTATCCTCCACTTGAGCTAACCTAACCTAACCTATCCTCCACTTGAGCTAACCTAACCTAACCTAGCCTCCACTTGAGCTAACCTAACCTAACCTATCCTCCACTTGAGCTAACCTAACCTAACCTAACCTAACCTAGCCTCCACTTGAGCTAACCTAACCTAACCTATCCTCCACTTGAGCTAACCTAACCTAACTTACCCCAAGTACTTTTGTATAAATTAAGCAAAGCTAAACTCATAAAGCTTAGCTCTTTTAAACTAAGTTGAGCTAACCTGGTACAGCCTAGCTATTTCAAACTAAGCTGAGCTAACCTGATAAAGCCTACCACTTTAGGCCAACCTAACCTAACCTAGCCTCCACTTGAGCTAACCTAACCTAACCTAACCTAACCTATCCTCCACTTGAGCTAACCTAACCTAACCTAACCTAACCTATCCTCCACTTGAGCTAACCTAACCTAACCTATCCTCCACTTGAGCTAACCTAACCTAACCTATCCTCCACTTGAGCTAACCTAACCTAACCTAGCCTCCACTTGAGCTAACCTAACCTAACCTATCCTCCACTTGAGCTAACCTAACCTAACCTAGCCTCCACTTGAGCTAACCTAACCTAACTTACCCCAAGTACTTTTGTATAAATTAAGCAAAGCTAAACTCATAAAGCTTAGCTCTTTTAAACTAAGTTGAGCTAACCTGGTACAGCCTAGCTATTTCAAACTAAGCTGAGCTAACCTGATAAAGCCTACCACTTTAGGTAAAGTAGCCTAGCCTAATCGAGCCTAGCCACTTAGGCCAACCTAACCTAACCTAACTTACCCCAAGTACTTTTGTATAAATTAAGCAAAGCTAAACTCATAAAGCTTAGCTCTTTTAAACTAAGTTGAGCTAACCTGGTACAGCCTAGCTATTTCAAACTAAGCTGAGCTAACCTGATAAAGCCTACCACTTTAGGTAAAGTAGCCTAGCCTAATCGAGCCTAGCCACTTAGGCCAACCTAACCTAACCTATCCTCCACTTGAGCTAACCTAACCTAACCTAGCCTCCACTTGAGCTAACCTAACCTAACTTACCCCAAGTACTTTTGTATAAATTAAGCAAAGCTAAACTCATAAAGCTTAGCTCTTTTAAACTAAGTTGAGCTAACCTGGTACAGCCTAGCTATTTCAAACTAAGCTGAGCTAACCTGATAAAGCCTACCACTTTAGGTAAAGTAGCCTAGCCTAATCGAGCCTAGCCACTTAGGCCAACCTAACCTAACCTAGCCTCCACTTGAGCTAACCTAACCTAACTTACCCCAAGTACTTTTGTATAAATTAAGCAAAGCTAAACTCATAAAGCTTAGCTCTTTTAAACTAAGTTGAGCTAACCTGGTACAGCCTAGCTATTTCAAACTAAGCTGAGCTAACCTGATAAAGCCTACCACTTTAGGCCAACCTAACCTAACCTATCCTCCACTTGAGCTAACCTAACCTAACCTAGCCTCCACTTGAGCTAACCTAACCTAACTTACCCCAAGTACTTTTGTATAAATTAAGCAAAGCTAAACTCATAAAGCTTAGCTCTTTTAAACTAAGTTGAGCTAACCTGGTACAGCCTAGCTATTTCAAACTAAGCTGAGCTAACCTGATAAAGCCTACCACTTTAGGTAAAGTAGCCTAGCCTAATCGAGCCTAGCCACTTGCCTTGGTGGTCCGTACGTTGTCTTGGTGGTCCGTACGTTGCCTTGGTGGTTCTTACGTTGCCTTGATGGTCTGTGCGTTGCCTTGGTGGTTCTTACGTTGCCTTGGTGGTCCGTACGTTACCTTGGTGTTCCGTACGTTGCCTTGGTGGTTCTTACGTTGTCTTGATGGTCCGTACGTTGCCTTGGTGGTTCTTACGTTGCCTTGATGGTCCGTGCGTTGCCTTGGTGGTTCTTACGTTGCCTTGGTGGTCCGTACGTTACCTTGGTGTTCCGTACGTTGCCTTGGTGGTTCTTACGTTGCCTTGGTGGTCCGTACGTTGCCTTGGTATTCCGTACGTTGCCTTGGTGGTCTGTATGTGTCTTTGGCGCGTCTGTACTTGGCTGTGACAACCCATGACTGTGACGACATGCCAGAATGACATGGGAGAAGAATACGAAATGTCATGATGACACAGCGGTGTATTTGCAAGAGGTACCCACTCACCCACCCCACCCAACCCCACCGCACCCCACCCTCACACCCCTCGAACAGTGAACTACGTATATAGAAGAGACTTTATACGACCAAACATGAGGATTGCAGTCAGAGATGAAGTGTTCAAACTTTTAAGATCTTAGCACCGACAGACTTATGATATCAATGGGCGAACAAGACTCAATATATACATGAGTGACAAATGATATCTGTATGAAACTCCTCCTCACTTACGCTGCTCATGAGTTCCCACTTTAGGATATGGTGACCAGCATCGGGCATACGAGACAGCTGGCTCTGAAGGGATATCTACACTTCTCTCTCGGAGGGATAATAAGAAAGTAATATGAAAATAGCCAACTTGATGGAAAATCTTTCTCATATATCTTCATTCTTTATCTACTTGGACAAGTTATCTCTCGCTTAAGTAATGGGTAAAAAAAAAAAAATGTTAAGTTCTCCCCATGGCAGCCATGATGATGTTCTTTTTAAAGATGACGTGATTTGAGGGAACTACACCCCCTCCCACTCCCACACCTTCCACGGCTCACGGCGAGGTGAGCTTGCTCGTAAAATCCGTCGTCCAGGCATCAGGTGTAGGTGTACGTCAAAGCGACAACACCTTCTCCTCCCTCCTCATCATCCTCTTCTTCCCCCTCCTCCTCCTCCTCCTCCTCCTTCTCCTTCTCTTCCTCTTCCTCCCTCCTCCAGTCTCTAGTGCTATCCTCTTATTTGCACGAATTTCAAGAACGAATCGTGAGGACTTCAGAAAACCGGAGACGTAAAGGTTAAGATGTCGTAAGAGATAAGGTGAGTGAGTGTAGACTGTGGCGAGCAGTGAGGGAGGGAGAACACAGTGGTGGCAGATGGTGATGGAGGGGAAGGGGGTGGGAGAGACAAAGCGTGATGGAAGTGATGGAGGGATAGTGGAGGGTGAGGGGAAAAGGAAGGAATGGGAGGGAGAGAGCTTGATAAAGGTCATGAAGGAATGGCACGGGTGTTATTGCATACGATGGCAATATAACTTAGGATGAATGAAAGGTGAGTAACATGAAGTCTTGCATGATATGTTCTCTATTTTTAACTCACCGCTCTTATCATACATACTCATGGAAGATTCGTCATGGCCTTGAATACCAATGAGTATCACGGGTCAACAGAGACTGGTGCTCTGCACACTTGATGTCTCCAGTATATCTTCATTTCTTCGTGAAAAAGCATTTTTGGTCACCATTGTCGTGTGACTAGAACGATCCATACCATCTTAAACTGCCGTCGAGAGACTGTTATATTTCCTTCTTGTATCTCCCCTGATGATGTGATTATTACATAAAAGTGCACTTGGGACTTATCGTGTTTCATTTACCCGTGGACCCATATATATATATATATATATATATATATATATATATATATATATATATATATATATATATATATACCCCAATAGCAACGTGAGCCACGATCGTTATGTGAGGCTTAAAGACTCCCTCAGCCTGCAAGCAAGATCATCTCTCACCTTGAACCCTGGGAGGGAGCTTAACACAGCGGGACCTTGACTCGTGTGCGTATTACTATGACGCATAGCATGATGGAGGACGGAGGGAGGTGAGAGAGAGAGTGATGGAAAGGTAGAGAGGTCGGTGTATGATGGAGCGCAAGGAGGTGACGAGGGGTAGGGGGGGGGAGGGAGGAGAAAGAGATGGGAGTGTGGGGGGAGAGAGAGAGAGAGAGAGAGAGAGAGAGAGAGAGAGAGAGAGAGAGAGAGAGATGTGTGTGTGTGTGGCCCACACTTGGCCCGGCCCCGGGGGAGTGGTCCACTGGCTGCCGGTCCATCACCCTCCCGCACTGGCCCAGTGTCACCCTCATTAATTCTGCCTCAGTCTTCCCCACCTCCCTCGCCCGAGAGGCAAATGTCTCCTCGCCACACAGAGCCAATTGGCTCTACAAACATCCAGTTAGACCAGACGTCGACGGTCAGTTGTGAGGGAGGAGACCTCATCAGTTGTGAGGGAGGAGACCTCATCAGTTGTGAGGGAGGAGGACCTCATCAGCTGTGAGCGAGGAGACCTCATCAGTTGTGAGAGAGGAGACCTCATCAGTTGTGAGCGAGGAGACCTCATCAGCTGTGAGGGAGGAGATTTCATCAGGTGTGAGGGAGGAGACTTCATCAGTTGTGAGGGAGGTAGTGGCTTTATCAGGTGTGAGGGAGAGGGACTTCATCAGGTGTGAGGGAGAGGGACTTCATTAGGTGTGAGGGAGGAGATTTCATCAGATTTGAGGGAGGGAACTTCATGCGATGTAGGGCAGGAGACTTCATGAGCAGTGAGGGAGGCAAGAGACTTCCTCAGTTATGAGGAGGGGAAACTTCACCATGTGAGGGATTGCGTATGAGGAGGGTCCTGCCCTCACCCAGGCCACAGGACGAGTCTCCTCCTGAATAAACTTCTCCCCTCAAGGAGGCGGGGTCGACCGGCAAAATTCCCCTCGTGGTTCGGAATTTATCATTATTTCCCTCTTTACTACACATCCTCTTAAGTGGTTTGCCCTGGGGAGTATTTACGTCGACGGGGAATGAACCAGTAAATAATGTAGGGGGGGTTGTGTGTGGGGAGTTGGTGGGGAGATGGGTGAGGAGGGTGTCAGGGAGGGAGGTGAGGGAGATGGAAGCGGGGAGGAGGACGAGAGAGAGGGAGTAGAAGATTTCCGAGATCACCCCCTTCGGGGGTCTGTTTCTCCACCCCCTTCCCTGGGGCCCCCTCGAGACACCTCTGGGGGCCTGGGATTCACCGTGAAAAGGCAGATTTAGAGACCGCCGTGACCCCTTGCGGTCGGCTGGGTAGAGGGAGAGGAGGCCCCACCACGCGGTGCTTGAAGCTGCTTCAGCACAAGAGGAGGAGGAGGAGGAGGAGGATGAAGATCTCAACAACTTTGCCTTCAAGAATGACGAAACTTAAACGGGATCAGACGGACGTGGCTCAACACTCCCCTGTAGTTGATGATAAGATTGTCAGAGACCTCCTCACATACGTGTGTTGGAGTGTTGTTAATGACACAGTAAGACCTTTCAAAGAGCGACGGTACGATCGCTGAGCCACGACGGTACACGATCACCGGACCCGAAGGTACGATGACTGAGCACGACGGTACAGGCCACTGGAAGGAGAGGCTATCATCAAGTCGTATTCTTGTTCTCATGGGTAGATGCTCGAGACTAATCTCAGATAATGAATTGCACAGGAAGATCTATGAGTGTGCGTATGAGAGTGTGTGGCAGAGAACTGACAGGCTTTATATATATAATGGTAGTTCTCAAACCATATAGTATACGAGGAAATGTCAATGATGAGATCGACCCCCCATATCTGCACTGGAGCACTCGCCAGGCCTTCCTTACAACACGGGACACCTCAAGTCATCCCCCCACCATACACTCCCCTACTTACCCAGCATCTGGTGCCGGAATTTCCGCGCCGATCCCGGCCAGGAGGCGGAGACAGATTGCTCCAGCGACAACCCCACATTACCGAATCACTCTAAGAAATTAACCAAATATTTCACGATTATGCTTAAGAGCTGGGAACGCCGAGGTGGACCCTACGTCCCTCTCGACCTAGAATTATCCCATTGACCATTGAAGGGAACGACCCTGAAACACGACTATAATGCTGTGGGTTGCGTATATCGGTACGACTCTTGGGCACAAGGGTATTGGTCGTTGATCCGACTCTTGAAGGGTCAAGCCAGAGCATCGTCTAGTCGTAGAGAAGAAAAGTCTATTGTCGTGCTTAGGACGTCGTTCGTACCGTCGTGCTCAAGGATCGTACCGTCGTGCTCGAGGTTTGCACCGTCGTGCTCAAGGATCGTACCGTCGCCCTCGAGGTTTGCACCGTCGCGCTCAAGGATCGTACCGTCGTGCTCGAGGTTTGCACCATCGTGCCAAAGGATCGTACCGTCGTGCTCGAGGTTTGCACCGTTGCGCTCAAGGATCGTACCGTCGAGCTCGAGGTTTGCACCGTTGCGCTCAAGGATCGTACCGTCGAGCTCGAGGTTTGCACCGTCGTGCTCAAGGATCGTACCGTTGTGTTCGAGGTTTGCACCGTCGCGCTCAAGGATCGTACCGTCGCAAGATTGTACCATCGTGCTGAACGAGCTAAGAAAAGCATCCAGTGACTTTTGATGTATTCTGGAGGTGAGACGCAACGAGGGACCCGCTTCAGCTACTATTCAAGGCACCGGGCAAATGTTAACATGTATATTCATTGTGGTGGAGACAACTGGATAGGTCAACCCTTGTAAACATGGGGACACGCAACTGAAAGTTAGACAGCCCTTGAAGCGCTGGTAACTACCGTGGCGTCCATTAATTAACAGTACTCAAGAAAGCGCAAGTAAAAGGCCTTGTCTGTTCAACAGTATATTAATTAGTACTCAAGTGACGGTCTTTTTTTTTATATATCATCGCGACGAGTGATTATAATCCAGACTTCATAAACATCTCGTAATTATGCCATTTTGAGCATTCATTATCCACCCGCCACAGTATCCCCTCCAAAAAACAAAATACTACATCGACCTGAGGTTCTTCACAGCATCAGTTAGTACCACCGGGCATCAGGAACCATCTATCGTAGCAGAATAGCAAATGAGGATCAGTTGACGAACCTACCACCGCTGGAAAAGGTGGATCCTTAAAATAGTCTCGAATACAGACGTCTGTTGCTCTTGGAGTACATTCCCTACTTAAGTTGAGGCTCATTATCCCTCCCGCACATCGTGGATCCTTGAATAGTCTCAAATACAGACGTCTGTTGCTCTTAGACTACATTCCCTTCCTAAGTCGTGGTTCATAGCCCCTCTCCCGCACACCGTCAGTGACCTAATGACTCTCAAGTACTTTACGACGGCAGACATAAAACAAAACAGTTGTTATCAGGTGAATGAGGTTTAAGTGATGCATAGAGCTTGTCTCATTCTCCTCCGTAAAGAATTATTCATAAGTGTAGAGAAATGACAGAATGAAATACAGAGAAAAGCATAATTTGGTTAAAAACTAAAGGACATAATACATAAGTGTCAATGACCTCATTTCTAGCATTTCTAAGGAGCTGCCCATCTTAGATATCTGACTTCAATATCAAAATCAAAGGAGAACAAGAATTTGATATAACCCCCATAAAGACTTGGATATTCCAATTCCTGAAGTCATTTCCATGAATTGGCTGGGATCCTCCAACTGACTATTACAGGTGATAACAGATTATGCTGTAGGATATCATGTGATAATAGATTATTCAGCCCAGTGAACAAATCGAAGAGAAATTCAATCATTCTATCGACCCCAAGTCACGTTCCCCATCATTGTAGCAAACGTTTTTTTATCGTCTAACGTTATCGGGACGAAGAATCAACAGAAGGAGAACGTTATCAAGGAAACGTTTCTCTATTTCCATGGTGAGGGTGACGAGGTGATATCGTCCTTTGGGGGAAGCAAAGGAAGTCTTCTGCAGTGCATCTAATTCTGAAGGGTCGGTCGCGTCAGCTGCTGCTGCTGCTGTGCTGCTGCTTGGTCGTCTTGTGGTCCACGTTCGTGAGGTGTCGGTCTCAACGCACACGTCAGGCGTCGGTCTTAACGCACACGTCAGGCGTCGGTCTTACCGTACGTGTCAGGGGTGGGTCTTAACGCACACGTCAGGGGTCGGTCTTAACGCACACTTCAGGCGTCGGTCTTACCGCACACGTCAGGGGTGGGTCTTAACGCACACGTCAGGGGTGAGTCTTAACGCACACGTCAGGTGTCGGTCTTAACGCACACGTCAGGCGTCGGTCTTAACGCACGTCAAGCGTCGGTCTCACCGCACACGTCAGGCGTCGGTCTTACCGTACACGTCAGGGGTCGGTCTTACCGCACACGTCAGGGGTCGGTCTTACCGCACACGTCAGGGGTCGGTCTTAACGCACACGTCAGGGGTCGGTCTTAACGCACACGTCAGGGGTCGGTCTTAACGCACACGTCAGGGGTCGGTCTTAACGCACGTCAGGCGTCGTCTTAACGCACAGGTCAGGGGTCGGTCTTAACGCACAGGTCAGGGGTCGGTCTTAACGCACGTCAGGCGTGGGTCTTACGTACCGACATTCTCACACAGACTAACTCATCCAAGTCTGCAGCAGCAGCAGCGTCTGTATCCCCCCCCCCCCAACTAAGTATTAAGATGTTTACTAAGTGGCAGCGGAGGTGGTGGTGGTGTGTGTGTGTGTGTGTGTGTGTGTGTAGTGCAACGGAGGCGGGCGGTGCCGTGGGAGGAGTCGGCCAGATAGTGGCGTGGCACCGTTAAAGGTGATGGCGCAGCCCTTCACACAAGACAACACAGGGGGGGGGGGGGTCGGGGGGCTGGCTTGCCTTGGGGGCGGCGGCGGGTGGGTGTGGGGGGGCGGCGGCGGCGGGAAAGAGGGCGGTGTGATGGGCGGCGCGAACCTTAACTCTGATTAATTGCTCATCGACAAACACCGATCGCCGACTATTTTACGCTCGATTGTCGAACTGAAACCCACCAAGAAGAGCGCCTCTCTCTCTCCCTCGGGGTACCACACGAACTCACTGAGCGATGTGGTCGACGGACGCTGAGGGAGGAGGTACGAGGTTAGGTGGAGGAGGAGGAGGAGGAGGAGGAGGAGGAGGAGGAGGAGGAGGGAGGGTTGTTGCTGCTGCGCTTCACAACTTGATCGACCGATGAACAAAGTAAAAGACGCCATAGATTGTGAAAACTCGGACCAGAATTCTGTTTTCTCGTATTTTTCCACCCCAACGCTGGGAGATGAAGAAGAGAGAGAGTTACCGACGATTGCTTTTTCTCCCTCCTTCTTCTTCTCTCTTTCTTTCCTCGACCAATTTCACCCCCGCGCAAATGGGACTGACTTACATCTTGTTGAGGTAACGAGTCCTTCTGGTAGATGCATGGGTTATAATTCCATCGAGGGTGCAGAGTCCAGTACTACAGGCCTTATGGGTCAGAAGCCTCAATGAGAAGACAGACCGTTCGTCGACGGTGTATATATGTAGCACCAGCGATGGGTCACCCGACTTCTCACTGGGGACCTACGATGAAGGGGGGAAAGAATAGGGGGCCGCGCTGCCTAGAGGGTAGGGGTTAGAGGAGGAGAGGAGAGGGGAGGAGGAAAGAGGTGGATAAGGGAGGGAGTGCGATGAAGGGGGGAAAGAAAAAGGGGTCTGGAGGTGAGGGGTTATTTAGGGGGGATAGGGAGAGGGGACGAGGAGACAGAGGGAGGAAGGGGAGAGGGTATTAACCCATGATGCTACGTCTTCATTATAGTCGCCTGACACTACCTCACCGCATCTCTCATTCCTCCGGTCAGCCTGATTTCTCGAATCGCGCATATTGTCCGTGGTATAATGTCCATGAATATGCCTCTGATATGACATACTGTCTTGGATCGTCTATTGCCAATTGACATACCACATATCATCGTATAACTAGAGGTGTTCTTTTGAGACTTAGTATGCTGTTTGGCGATGGACTGAGAGAAGGGATATGAACACGCAAGGAACAAACGACAGGTTAGTATAGAGATTACGAGCAGCTGAAGGTAGTGTAAGATTAGAGAGAGAGGTGGAGTCAGGAGGCACATGGTGGATTGCTACTGACGCAGGAGGAACCTAAATGGGCTTTCCTCCACTCGAAGATTCACGGTAGAAGAAGACCTCAAGGCGCTAGTGAGGGACCTTGTGCGTTCTAAGCTAAGGATTGGGAGACTAACTCACCCTCGATGATGCCTAGGTATATGAAGATGGCCTGACTTGCGTCACAAGGGTCGTCCTTGGGAGACTGATGATGGGCCTTTGGCAACAGTTTATTGGCCTACCTTCTGATCATTTTCCAGAACCTTAAAGACCACAGTTGCCCGTGAGAATGGTCTCTTCTAGTCTTCAGTGCCTTTTCCCAGTCTCCTTACAGACAGGTATGACGTTCTCTCTATTCCATTCCCTTGACACTTGCCTTTTCTCCAAGTAACAACCTTGAGAACACATGGTGAAATCATTTTAGTATTATGAACCTTGAACATCGCTCGTGGTGGGGCTGCAGTGTCTCCCACTGTGAAAAGCTTTTGAAATTGTTATTCAGTTCATCAGTGGGAGAAAATAGAGCATTACAAATATGCATGACATTTCTAAGTATGCTTGCACGTGCATATCTTTGAGTGAATAAAAAATTTCAGGTTATTGGTTAACACCCTGCGTGATGTATGCGTCATGGGTGCTGTTCCACTTGTCTATTTATGTCTGCAGACTGCAGTGAGATTCCATGAATTCTGGCACTGGTATTCCTTGGACTTTTAATATCAAGGTTAATAC
Source organism: Panulirus ornatus (assembly GCF_036320965.1). NCBI lineage: Eukaryota > Metazoa > Arthropoda > Malacostraca > Decapoda > Palinuridae > Panulirus > Panulirus ornatus. The sequence continues at coordinate 14,363,082 of NC_092292.1, forward strand.
AATTTTTTGGGCTTTAGTTCATGTAATCCCCCAGACATGTAATGTAATCTCCATGTCATGTCTTACTTCCTTCATGTATGTTTATTAGGTCATATATATGTATATATATATATATATATATATATATATATATATATATATATATATATATATATTCAGGTCATATAGTCAGCACATTATATATTCTTTACACTTATATTCTTATACTTCAATCGTCCACGTAGAGTGTTTTCATCCTTCACGTGTTCGTGGATTTACCTATCTCGGTGCTCATGGATTTACCTATCTCTGTTTACATACCAAATGAAGGCGGCTGATAAAGATCCTTCACCTATTAGCAAATACCTTCCATCCTAACAAATTACTAACAATGCTGATGACTCGTAGGCCAGCCAGCCAGCCAGCGTTTGTGGTAAATGAATATTTTAATTTCCACGGATCTCCAAAGATTCATGGAGAGGAGGACAGACATCTCGAGAGAGACCCGAGACACTCCCCATCAGGGCCATGAGGTCAAAGGTCAGATCAGATTACACTGCCTCATTCACCCATGCGTCACATCATTTGCCATCATGTTCAGATATTAAGAGTTAAACATAACGACCTTCCAATCCTCTTTAGAGAGATAATGAACCGAAATTTACAAGTCCAGGAAGCGCCTATTAAAAGAATTAAAAGACAGGAATGATACGTCTGCAAGATATACATAACCATTAGTTTGTGGAGAAGGAAGAAGAGGTTAAAGGAGGAAGAAGAAGAAGAGGAGGAGGAGGAGGAGGAGGGAAAAAAGACAGGAATGATATGTCTGCAAGATATACACAACCATTAGTTTGTGGAGAAGGAACAAGAGGAAGAAGAAGAAGAGGAGGAGGGGAAAAAAAAAGAAGAGAAGCAATATTCCAAATAATTCTTCTTAAACATCTCGGATACGTAAGAAGGTTTTTGACTGTAGCCAGGTAATTAGGGTGTAGGTTAATTCGTGTGCGTCCGCCACCGCAGACTTGAGTTCCATCTCCGGCAGGAGGCTAACTGACAGTCTAATAACCGTGCTGCCCTAACGGACGTAAGAATTATGAAAGATTATCCAGTCCCCTCTGAGGCTGTTATGGATGGCTGGGGTCACGGACCAACCGAGAAATATGCCAGAAATGTAAACCCCCCAACCCATCACCCCCATCACCCCTCCCTTCCTCTCCCCTTCCCTTCCTCCCATCCACCCCTCACCTCCATTTCCATTTTTTTTTACCGTGTGTTATACTTATGTCCAAGGTCTTGTTAAAGCCGGGTCTATCATACGTATGGTAGGAATGAGGTAAATGGCCTTGCTGTTCCTGTGTGTGTGTTGTGTGAGGATGATTCAGACACTATCATACGTATGGTAGGAATGAGGGAAATGGTCTTGTTGTTCCTGTGTGTGTGTGTGTGTTGACTGTGAGGATGATTCAGACACTATCATACGTATGGTAGGAATGAGGGAAATGGTCTTGTTGTCCCTGTGTGTGTGTGTTGACTGTGAGGATGATTCAGACGGCCTGACATGACCTGTGGGGTTTTTTTTTTGGTTGCCCTCAAAGGTGATGTCAAAGAAGACAAGGTGGGCCATCTTACCCCGAGGATCAGGCTCTTGTGTTTGTGGGTAGTGCCATCGTAATAAAGGGGATTGCAGTAGCAAAGGGTCGTGCCATCGTTCTCAGTGGTCGTATAAACGTCGTGTTCAAAGGTCGTAAAGTCGTGCTCAAGGGTTGTACCGTCGTGCTCGAGGATCGTACTGTCGTGCCCAAGGGTCGTACCGTCGTGCTCAAGGGTCGTACCGTCGAGCTCAAGGGTCATAACGTCGTGCTTAAGGGTCGTACCGTCGAGCTCAAGGGTCGTACCGACGTGCTCAATGGTCGTACTGTCGTGCTCAAGGGTCGTACCGTCGTGCTCGAGGATTGCGTCATAGTTCTCAATGACTTTATCATCGTGCTCAAGGATCGTACCGTCGTGCTCAATTATCGTATCATCGTTCTTAATGATCGTATGATCGCGTTCAATGATCGTATCGTCATACGGTCGTGTTCAAGAAATTAAGCTGAACGAATAGCTTGCTCTCAAAGCGACATTTGATTCACGTCTTTCACTCACGAAAATTTCACGTTTCATGATTCGTTCTCAACGAAAACGTCGTGTTCGTCTGGGAGTTCCTCCCTTCTCTGTTTGCAGATGAACGATTTTACTCTCGAAATAATATCATAAAGTAAATGAGATAAAGACAGAAGGAGGAACTGAACCAGAAAGTAATGTCTTCTTTCCAAAGTGCAGGAACATTGATCTCTTATTATCTCTCCTGCCATGGTAGCTATACTGCACTGTGTTCCACTGGTCTACTAGTACACGAACTCAGAGAAAAATCTAAGTATACAAGATACTTGATAAACCCTTTGGTCTATAAATCCTCCCCTGGAGTCATTTGATCTATTAATCTACTTGTTGTTAAATCCCTGATTCACTGATACATGTGTCCATAAAAGACTTAGAAGAACAGATTTGCGATGGTGTGTCAATACATTTGTTCATTAATCGATTTATTCATCATATCTCTAGTTTATGACCCCTTGAGGTCAGTGGCGCTTCGTCCACGAAAATTGTGAATGACCTATCAGTTTCTTCTTGTATATAATTATACTTCTTCATTCCATTCTATGAATTAGTCTATTCATAAATCCACATTTTTTTTTCAGGATTCACTTATCGGTCACTCCACTTTTTCAAGAACTGATCAGTGAATGGGACAGTTTTCATCAAGAAACTTGGTTCATCATTCTACTGTCCATTCTAAGACTCGTCCATTCTTACACCAGCTATATCGGGGCCTCTGGGCTTACGGTTCTTTATTCTTCGATTTCGGTGGTCTTCGACGAACTATCTGAGCATCTGCCTATAACTCAGTTTGGTGACCCCATCCATGCATCAGCTAAGTCTGTGTTCTCGAGTGGTCCATCCTTTATTGGTTGGAGCATTCAGTAGTTCCTCCTTCGATCTCTGTTCAATCATCAACTGATCCGTATCTGCTGTTTCGAATTTATCACTGATTGGTTCACTCACAGCCTCAATCTTCAATTGGTCTGCTCAAAGTTTTGTTCTTTAACTGGTCTGTTCCTTCGTTCCTTCACTTGCATACTTGACCATAGTTCAAGAGAGTAGGACAGTACAAGACTAATTGTTGAACTGGATGATACGTCGACACTGTCACACGGACGTACGTATTCCATAACGTCATTGACTACAACACTGCTTTGTGTCGTGCCTTCTAACGTAAGTTATGTATACAGCAAAGAGATCCGACTCAGATTATTGAAGACTGAAATGACTTCTGATAGGATATTCAACCAAATCATTTAGGCACAGGAGCATCACTGTAGGGGTTCGAATCTCAAAAGAGATATTTTCTTCATATTTCTGATGATTTTCTCCGCTCAATGGGCCACAAACCCTCACTAGATCTAATTCCTTCAGAACACTTTCACCCGAAAGCTAGAAATGTTCAGGTTGTACCAGTTTAAGGGAAGCTGCAAGAATATTCATCACCGAAACGCGAATTTAACACAGAATGAGACATTTGTCTAAAGCTTCAAAAGAGAAGCATCTTAGGGTTTGAAAGGCGTTTGGTATATGTGGCTGGGCGTGGAACATAGGAATGGGTAAGGTGTGGTGCATAGGTACGAGGCATGACGGTGAGGATGGGCGTATGCGAAGACACCTGGGGAGTGTGTGTGTGTGTGTGTGTGTGTGTGTGTGTGTGTGTGGGCTTGCGTGTCGATAAATGGTGGAAATTACGTTCTAATTTGTTTAAGAGGTGTCGGTGCTTGGGAGGTCATCGGCTTTTGTGCCGTGTGAGTCCTCTGGGGAGACGGTAAAGGAGGGGTAACTCTCATCCACTGGTCGAAGGAGGGTGGGTCGACCCATTGAAGGAGAAAGGGGACATATTTGTCAGAGGAAGGCAGGCTACTTCACGAAAGGAGATGGCCGACTTTATGACTCAAGATGGGCGACGCTGCGAAGAGAATTTGACGAGTGTATAGATTCATATGGAAGACTTTATACGCAGAAACGATAGGCTTTTGTTTGAAGGGAGGAGGAGGAGGACTTTACTAAGGGAGTTAGGAAACCTTACGAGGGAAAGATGGGCTCCTTTCTGAAGGGGAGAAGGGCACTTTTATGAAGAAAGATGGGAGAGGGACCTTTCTGAAGGAAGGGGGGAAGGGACGCAGTCTTGGAGATGGGGGTACCTTTCTGAAGGGAGTGGAGGAGGGACGCAATCTTAAGGATGGAGATGAGAGACCTATATGAAGGGAGTGAGAAGGGAGGCAATCTTAAGGATGCAGATGGGAGACATCACTGGTGGAGATGAGGACTTTATGTGGGGAGATGAGCAACACTACGTCAGGCGATCGGTATCTTTATGACGTGATCCTGGGGGGGACCTGATGGAGGAACTCTACGAAGGGCGATGAGCGAAGCCATCAAGGGAGACGACGGATTCGTTAAGGAGGATCGATGACTTTATGACAAAGGGTGAATATCGTTATAAAGGGAGACAAGCGGCTCTGTGAACTGAGGTAACTGTTTCTGTGGCAGGAGACAAGGATAGATCACCAAAGTGAAACTAGAGATAATGGGTGATACAAGTGACTTTATCTATAGCAATGGGCGACTTCGTGCGGGTGTATGAGTGAGTTTACGCAGGTTGAAAGGTAAGTGTATGGGTGGAGATGAGTGCCTGATGAGACAAATGGTGTCTCTTTATAGGGAAATGTGATGGGACAAGAGAAATGGTGTCTCTTTATGGGGAAATGTGAAGGGACGAGAGAAATGGTGTCTCTTTAAGGGAAAATGTGACGGGTCAAGTTTAATGGATACCCATCAGATTATACCAAACGGGTCACTGCATTCACGGTACTGGACAGTGACGGGCTGAGTTATGAAGGATGATGGTAAATGAACAGTAGTAAGAAGGGAGAGGAGGCTGCTCATGTGCAGCTAACTACATGGTTACTTAAAAAACTATTTTTGGAGGGTGTACATTGAAGAGGTCCTTCTCAAATGAAGAGGTTGCTCCTACAGGGTGTAACTTTCTATCAGTTTCGTATGGGGTCGCTCTTGGGGGGCGGGCGATGTTATGTAGGCAGTGGGGGGGAGGCGTAAGGAGTGGACGGTGAGAGGGTGGGTACAGATGAAGGGGTGGCGGGGGTGTGGGCACGGGGTGGGCACGGGGTGGGCAGGGGTGGGCACGTACCACAGCGAGCGTCAAATCAGTAATGATGGGGTTGGCTGGCTCACACCCGTAGGGTAATGGGTGAGGAGCTTAATGTAGGTTAATTGTCTGCAAATGTCTGTGTACCACGAACTCGTCTCTGCTGCGTTCTCGTGGCCATTTCCTCGACCCTCGAGGCCGGTTCCTCGAGTGAGGACGGGCCCTTACGAGACCAACGATTCACGAGATCAAGGCCCATCACCCACGCTTTGGAAGAGGGTCTTCCGAAGTCGGAAGACCCCTAGTAATGCGCGAGATCAACCTCCGTGTTTCGAACCCCCAGGCGAGATCGATCCTAGCGGGAGACATCGAAGGCCAAACCCCCTCCTGCAGGATCGTCCATGCGTGAGGCCAACCCCCTCCTGCCAGGCTGAGCATACGTCAGGCAAACCTCAGTAAGAGCGACTGGGCGTAAAACCAAACCCTATTAGACTCAACGAGTCTGACGTCTACTCCGGTAAGGTCGACCACGAAGAAGTCTATCCGTGTAAGGCTGACCTTTGTGAAGCAGACCACACTGCAAGACTGACCCTAGCGAGACTGTTCACATCGCAAGGTTGACCCTAGCGAGGCTGAGCATTGTAACACTGACCCTTTGTCAGCGCTTACCATTGTAACACTGACCCTTTGTCAGCGCTGACCATTGTAACACTGACCCTAGTCAGGCTGACGATTGTAACACTGACCCTTGTCGGAATGACCACTGCTGTGATATTTTATCAGATATATATCTTTATATCTATCTATGCTGTTTTTGTCGCTCTCTAGTACTCCTTTTCCTCTCCAGCAAACTCCTTGCTTTTATCGAAGCTGCCTGCGCCATCCCAACCCTTGATTAGAATTCTGCAAAAAGTCTTTAAACTTTTTTGGACAAATGTAGAGCCAAATTCACGCGTGAAAAACGAAAACACACCGTTGCTGTTCTCGTCAGATAATGCCGCTACCCTACTTCTTTAACTCCATTCATGATGCTCTTCAAGAGTCCATGGAAACCCTTCCCTCTGGAATGATTCGATTCCTTGAGCAACCCGTCGCGACCCTTGAGATAGAGAGTAGGATCCTTCGACACGATGGCGTGGCCTTTGAACTGATAAAGTACATCTTGAAGGCCACAGTATCATAGACCCAATAGCTGCACCGTCATATGAGCTCACGAGTTGAGCATTTCTCACGTATCGGGTTCTAAATGGAGCTCAAGTTCACAGCGATGATACAGGTGGAGGGGGGGTGGTTTTCGATCTCACTCGCTCCGACGGGCCATCTAGACGTCAGCCAATCAGTTGAGGACCATCAGGGGCCGCCCACCAACCTCGTTAACGTCTGCACCGAGGTCCCTCATTCACTGTAGCTGGCTGGAGTATCACACGTGATCATGGCAGTTTGCCAAGTGTTGAGGTCGGTGATGGTGGTGGTGGTGGGTCCTGTGAACCTCCTGGTGTCTGATGGTCCTCACGGTTACTGCCGGCCGACGCTAGCTGCCTCCACCGTGAGATGACTGCAAAACACCAGCAACACCCATCCCACCCAACACCACACACTCAAAATCCTTTTTTTTTTCATCGAACGCAACAAAGAGAGAGAGACCCAATGGCATCTGTGGCTCTCATCCCACTTTGGCTTCACTAAGGCTTTCAAACAACATCATTTTCGTCAGTTATATCCCACCTGAGATTCTTCGACTTCGAGTCTTCGTCCAGCACCACAACCGCATCGAAGTCATACATGGTGATGTACACACTGCAGCGAGAATAGCCACCATCCCCGCCAATTACCATCATATCAATATTCAGGAGATGATGCACTGAATAATTAGTGTTGCTGTGCTTGGCCAGTAAGCGACTATACACCCCGAGCAAGAAGACGCCTTGGACGGGACGGTCTCGATGGACAGAGAGGAGTAGATTCTCGTCGAAGATCTTTCCACCGCAAAGGGATCCATCATTTCCCTGTTCCTGAGTGCAGCGCAAGCCTCGAAGACATTGTAGCCCCATAGAAGGTGTCCCGGAATAATTGTGATGATAATATTGATAATAATGATAATGATGATAATGTTACTAATGATAATGATGATAATAATGATAATAATGATGATAATGATAAATGATAAATGATATTCAATTCAGCATATGTAAAAAGACTCTGTTTAGCTCCCCTTCGTCCTACTGTCCCCTGCCAATGTGGGATGTATTTTCTCCACGTCTTCAGCCTTGGGCTGCAGTTCAGTCAATAAACTGCTAATCATTATTGTTATCAATTATTTACAAACCGTCACCGCCACCAGGCAACCACCATCACAACCATCGCCACCACCATCGCCACCACTATCATCAGGCAACCACAATGCACCACCAACACCATCACCATCACTTCCATCACCATCACCACCATCAGGCAACCACAATGCACCACAACCACACCACCATCAGTGAACCACATTGCACCAACACCACAACCACAACCATAACTACAATGCGCCACCACCCCCACCAGGCAACCACAATTCACCACCACTACCACCAACCATCAACACCACACATACCTCCACTCACCCACCGCTCATCTACCAACACTACATGAAGCACATATGAACATGTCCCAACATACATACCTTCCTCCCTCACACTTTCTTTGGCTGAGAAAACTTTCATCCAGGGAATCGTAAATCTCTTGGTGGCTGGGTTGTTAGGCCTACGTAAGGGGGGAAAAAAATGGCAGAATAAATCTGGAAATTACACGTTTGTTAAGCCAACCATTTCTCATGGTGGAGGTCCAGTCTACCGACCCTGATCTAAGGGTGTGATATAAGGAAAGGGACAAAGGGGAGGGGGGGGTGTTTGCATGAGTCAAGGAGGTTAGTGGGTAAGTGGTTGGGTGGAGGGGTAGTGGCAAAGGGGATTAATGGTTAGGTAGGGATTTTAATAGTAAGGTGGAAGGGTTAGTACTAAGGTTGGGGGGTAAGTGGTTAAGGAAGAGGTGTTTGTGATAAGGGAAGTTAATGGTAAAGTTAAAGAGGCAAGTGGTGAGGTAATATGTTAGTGGTAGCACAAGGGAGGTAGGGTAAGAGGAGGGAGGGTGGGTGCCGTGGGTAAGTGGCAAGAGAGAAAATAGTAGGCCAGTAGGTAAATGGTAGGTCAGTGGGTAAGTGTTGGGACAGGATGATAGGTAAATGGCAATAGTAAATGGCGGTTCAGTTACAACGCAACACAGGGTAGTGGCAGGGTAGCAGTGGCTGATGGTAGGCCCTTAGGGGTTAATGATATGGTAGCTGGTTAATGGTCGACCAGCCAGCAGGAGGTTAGTGATATGGCAGGAGGTTAATGTTAGAGCGGGTTGGGTTAATGGTACAACAGTAGTTTAATAGATCAGTGGTTCGAATCCTCCTCGTTTAAGTGTAGTAATAATGCATCTTTGATAGTGTACAACACATAATGATATATAATATACAAAAGAGCATATAGTTATTATATAATGTTATATATAACATATACAATGAAATAGTTATACAAATATATTGTAATTCTACCTTTAATTTAGACTTAGTTTCGTACCTGTGGAGTGGTGAGTGTGGTTAAGTGTTAAGTGTTAAGTACCTGCATCCTTTCGTGTGGTGGATTACTAAAATATATGGTCTGCGTGGCCTCTTTAGATCCCATCTCAAGTTCCTCCACTCTCTACTCAGAAGCCAGACCAATGTAGACCTGGACTAGCCAGGTCATGTATATATATATATATATATATATATATATATATATATATATATATATATATTCCCTGGGGATAGGGGAGAAAGAATACTTCCCACGTATTCCCTGCGTGTCGTAGAAGGCGACTAAAAGGGAAGGGAGCGGGGGGCTGGAAATCCTCCCCTCTCGTTTTTTTTTTTTTTTTTTTTTTTTTTTTTTTTTTTCCAAAAGAAGGAACAGAGGAGAGGTCCAGGTGAGGATATTCCCTCAAAGGCCCAGTCCTCTGTTCTTAACGCTACCTCGCTATCGCGGGAAATAGCGAATAGTATGAAAAAAAAAAAAAAAAAAAAAAAAAAAAAAAAAATATATATATATATATATATATATAGAGAGAGAGAGAGAGAGAGAGAGAGAGAGAGAGAGAGAGAGATACTCCCTGGTCAACTAAGGACGAGACTGAAGCAGACCTAGTCTTACCAGGTCATATATATATATACATATACTCCCAGGTCAACTAAGGACGAGCCTGAAGCAGACCTGTTCTCGCCAGGTCATATACATATATACCCCACAGGTCAACTAAGGACGAGACTGAAGCAGACCCGGTCTCGCCAGGTCATATACATATATACCCCACAGGTCAACTAAGGACGAGACTGAAGCAGACCTGGTCTCGCCAGGTCAACTACATCTACCCAGCAGTCCTCTATCACCCCCTAGCGATCGCTGACGCATGACCTCCTCCCCCACAACATCCAGCTCCCTGTACCCCAGGTCAACCAGAGGAACTCAACGAGGCCAAAGAGGGACACCAACAAACCAGGAAAGCGACAGTTAACACCCCTTTCCTCCTCCTCCTCCTCCTCTTCCTCTTCCTCCTCCTCTTCCCCCATCCTTCCATCACCACCCCTGCCCTCCCCTCTTACCTCCCCTTACCCTCCCCCCTCCCCCTCTTAAACTCCCTCAGTCTTCATATTTTGTTAATGGAAGTTAAGTATCTCAAAGTGACCCCCTCCATTCTGTCTCCTCTAATTGCCCCCCCCCCAGCCATCAATGGAAGACTCGTACAACAGAGCACAAATATTTCACCAAACCCCATTGTGATTGCTGAAGGGTCGTTACGAAAGGTTAACAGTTCTGGAAGTAATCCCAAATAATCCCAAATCACGATAATAACCCTTGAGATTGAAAATGCACCAATTTAATCCGTCTGGGGCAGAGTGGTCCATTTAGCTGGGTATGATCCGGGGCGTACGGGGTTATAGACCCCCTACCAAAACACTTTCGGACCTTCCTCTTGCCCTGAGATCCACTCGAGAAGGATTTTTCGAACCCCTGTCTTTCCCATATCTCACAAAGAGTAGCGTTCATGATGACGAAATCTGTGTGATATTGATTTAACTTACACTGACATTTGTGTACCACTTTGCTGCGAAACACCCAATTTTATTCCCCTGAATGGCGCGCGGTTGCCAAACGCACGATTCGCTTCGACCATATCCTTAGACTCGAAGAAGCAGAATATACGTTCATCATCACGTCATTGTAACATTCCGGGAATGGTCATATTCTCGGGTATATATTCGTAGAAAATGACATACAATGAGCGCGTCTTTCAAAGGCAATGGATAGCGAAAGGAGCCGAAAATGATCGTTGGGTTGGCATCACCAGCTTGTCCATTAGTTGCCATTGTGTCTGGTGCGTTGGGTCGGTGTTGACATTTCGCCAGCTTAAAAGCCAGCTGGCTGGCTTTCAAGCCGTGAGAACTCAGGCTTATCTTCAGCCTCTCATAAGCCATTACTGATACTCTCTCTCTCTCTCTCTCTCTCTCTCTCTCTCTCTCTCTCTCTCTCTCTCTCTCGTACCTTAAAAGGGGCAGTCTGCATGTCTAAAGAACAAACGTATGTTTATAGTGATTTGGATAATGTGAAAACAAGGTGAATAAATGTATAAAGATGATACATTCTCCATGAGAAGGACCAAATATCAACAGATTACCTGGATTTGAATCAGACTTTTTCTACCTTAATAATGAATGTCGCATTCTTGAAGCAGTAGCAATTTTGTTAGTGGCTTTTACCGTTGTAACTACAACCTTAGAACTTATATATATATATATATATATATATATATATATATATATATATATATATATATATATATATAAACGCGCAATTTCATAGAACACATTATACCCTCCATAGCCAAGATTCGAACCCAGGACCTTATGCGTGGTGAGCGGGACCGTTACCGTTTGGCTGTAATCGCCACGCACAAGGACCTGAGTTCGAAATCAGGCTGTTGGAGTGTATGATATGTTTCCTTGCGCTACCTCGTTAACGATGGAGACAGCGACAAAGTAAAATAAATAAACAATATATATATATATATATATATATATATATATATATATATATATATATATATATATATATATATATATATATATATATATATATATATATATATATATATATATATATATATATATATATATATATATATATATATATATATATATATATATATATATGTATTTATAAAATCTGAGGCTGGTAGGTCAGAGCCTATGTTCCTCCTTCGCTAGCTGGCCATCCAAACTACTTCTCCACACTAGTCACACTCCCCGCCTAACGGGAGCGTCCACATCATCCTCCACTGATCCACCAGCACTGTCCTAAGAGCAGAATTTCAACTGTCTGTTCGTTCATGTCACGAAATATGGTCAAACAAGTCTCGTTAATATCGGGCGTCTGGCAGAGCATGTGAGGAAGGGGATTTAACTTGGGGCACATAAAGTGAGTGTTATACCGTAATAGACCCCAGTTTCACTGTCTACCTGTAGCTTAAACAGAGGCTCACTGTGTGAGCACAGCATGGAGTGAGGAAGGGGATTCAACTTGGGGCACATAAGGTGAGTGTTATACCGTAATAGACCCCAGTTCCACTGTCTACCTGTAGCTTAAATAGCGGCTCACTGTGTGGCAACGCGGGTATAAAGAGAGAGAGATACTTATTATGTCTCAAGGAACGAAAGGCACTGAAGACCTTTTGACCCTTCGAACCGAGATTGCCTCTTCCGCAGTCTGTCTGTCCCCTTTTTTGCATTGAGAGAACAGACAGATTACGATGCAAAAATGATCACGAGAAGACGAAGTGAGAATATTATGATTCATTGACCTCTGGCGCCAATCAGCGCAGGTGTTCAGGCAAGGTGGTACGAAAATAGAATCTTTTATGTTTCAATTACACTGCGAGAACTCGGCTTTCTTCGAGGAAATTGCGTAATCCATCGGATTCATTAGATCTAATTGGATTGATAGTGCGGTATGTTCAAAGTGCATCGGTCGATTTGGTTTGGTGTCTAAATATTCATCCGTGTTCGCTACCCTTAACCACACCACCGCTTCGTTATTCTTCACACTATACAGATGTATACATCCACTCTGCACCTATATGTAGACACGTGGATATAACCTCATCCTGTATGAGGACGATAAATACTCTCCCAAATGGCAGGTTCTTTCTCAACCACCCACCCACTAGTGTCACATCACATGCTCTTCTTACTTGGGTGACGAGAAAAAGTCGGAATTTCTCCCTCCATTACGACTTAATGAGTACTTCGTGTGTTTTCCCTCCCTCACCCAACAGGAACCTAACCTCGGGAAGAGGAGGGAGACGACCCCCGCCTCCTGTGTTTCACCATTATACACGCCACAATAAAGATCACCCGTTCGTATCCCAGGTTAATGGTGCACTTCCTTGCCTGGTCATATAGCACCAGGGCACTTCCCCGCACACCTACAATGAGGCTCCTTAATCAGCCATTATACCAGCCTTCTCCCCTCTCCTCAAGTCGTAAACCAATGCTAAAAACCGGTTGGTTAGCTCAGTCACCCGCTGTTAACTTGAGAACTGCTGTGATTACCTCAAGTGCAGAAGGAGGAGGGTGGCGGGATGAGTCGAGAAGGGAAACATTCACTCAGGCGTCACACGAGGGAGACGAATGTACTGCTTGCTTGACTCTCACAGTCCAGACTGGATGCAGGTTTATGTGACATATAATGCTTCATATACACTTATATATTATCATACATATACATGTACTTCTGCTTCATATATGTATATATAATGTTTCACATATACACATGTACATACACCAACAAAGAGCACATACACACAAACATATGCAAACATACATATTACCAGTGGGTTGTTGGCGCTCAAGGACATAAACACACATGTTATCATACTCATAGCACTCGACAATAGCCAGTTTTCCTCAAACGATATAAAGGATCACACACCTTAGTGTCCCACAGGGTCAAAGTCTCCTTCAGGACCGTATTTCCCTCCACCCATCTTCTCGTTGTCACTATAGATAGTAAATTATAGGTGTGAGGAAAACGTCAGTAATATCATCTAGTCTTTCAGCTGTCGTCTGTACGTTCTTCGTAGACTTAGGAAAGAGTTCCTGCCCATGAAATGGAGAACATCTTCATACTTTTCATTCATCTCAAACTCACTTATGTCTCCGATGCCTGATCCTTCCTCCCTATCCACCACACAACGGTCACTCCCACCTACAGCCAACACACGAAACTCATTCACGCTCGCCACCGTCACCACCTGCCACTAGAGATCCTTCGTTCCCTAGTTGCAGTTCTACACCTGTACTGCTGCAGGGAGGCCCATCCGTGGTCGACCACACCAAGAACATTCTCATCTCATCGTTGACTCGATAAAACAAACCCAACGAATGTAAAACTACCTCACACACACACACACACACACACACACACACACACACACACACACACACACACACACACACACACTTACTCACATACACACACACACACACACACACACACACACACACACACACACACACACACACTTACTCACATACACACACACACACACACACACACACACACTTACTCACACACACACACACACACACACACACACACACACACACACACACACACACTTCCGATTACAGGGGTAATCTCGATTTTACCGGGGCTTTAGATGTAGCTGTACCCAAAAAAAAAGAAAAAAAAAATAGAGGAAGAAATTAACTTCTAATTGTGGCATTACAACAGATCACCAAAGGACACAGCGAAGATGATGGAAATAAGACGAAATGGTGATGTAATTCTCCACATAAGACAGTCACCCTTAGTGATAACAAAACAGATAAAGGAATTTTCTTCATCTGTAGTTATAAAAACAGCTAATTTCGTTATTAACAAATTCAACTGTAGCCTTGGTGTATAGATAGACAGATAGATAGATGGACAAGTAGATAGATGGATGATAGATAGATAAACAGATAGATAGATAGATAGATAGATAGATAGACAGATAGAGAGATAGATAGAAGAAGCCGCCAGCCTACCGGTGACAGACGTGGCTCCCTCCAGACGCAAGCAAGTTAACCCGCCCCTCGTGTGGTCAGTTAAGCCCCTGAACACGACAATACGACCCTTGAGCACCACAGTACGACCCTTGGGAGCACGATGGTACGACCCTTGAGCACCACACGGTACGCCCCTTGGGAGCACGACGGTACGACCCTTGAGCACGACGGTACGACCCTTGAGCACGATGGTACGACCCTTGAGCACGACGGTACGCCCCTTGGGAGCACGACGGTACGACCCTTGAGCACGACGGTACGACCCTTGAGCACGACGGTACGACCCTTGGGAGCACGACGGTACGACCCTTGAGCACGACGGTACGACCCTTGGGAGCACGATGGTACGACCCTTGAGCACGACGGTACGACCCTTGGGAGCACGACGGTACGACCCTTGAGCACGACGGTACGCCCCTTGGGAGCACGACGGTACGACCCTTGAGCACGACGGTACGCCCCTTGGGAGCACGACGGTACGACCCTTGAGTACCACAGTACGACCCTTGGGAGCACGACGGTGCGACCCCTGAGCACGACAGCACGACCACAGACCAAGACGGTATGAAAACATGGGGTACGACCGCCTCACATTCGCTCGTCTCCAAAGGGTCGTTGCGGTCGTGCTCAAGCACGGCGACGACCAGGTGAGAGATTTATCACTAGATAAATGCACGTCGAAGGAGTCACCAGCTGGATGGCATATTATGAATATGCAAAATCCTTGATTGCCGACGTCACTGCAGGCAAAGGCTATCACTGTCGACCGACTCTGGCCATTTAAATGCTATCACTGTCGACCGACTCTGGCCATTTAAATGCTATCACTGTCGACCGACTCTGGCCATTTAAAGGCTATCACTGTCGACCGACTCTGGCCATTTAAATGCTATCACTGTCGACCGACTCTGGCCATTTAAATGCTATCATTGTCAACCGACTCTGGCCATTTAAAGGAAGGCTAAATACCTCGCTGTTTAAATTGACAGACAATAGTCCGATTATAAGTTATATGAGGTAATTATCATCTACCATACATGAGGTGATTATCATCTACCATACATGAGGTGATCATCATCTACCATACGTGAGGTAATTATCATCTACCATACATGAGGTAATTATCACCTACCTTACATGAGGTGATTATCATCTACCATACATGAGGTGATCATCATCTACCATACGTGAGGTAATTATCATCTACCATACGTGAGGTAATTATCATCTACCATACATGAGGTAATTATCATCTGCCATACATGAAGTAATTATCATCTACCATACATGAGGTGATTATCATCTGCCGTACATGAGGTGATTATCATCTGCCGTAGCAATTGCTTGTACATACCACAAGCAACTGCGCAGTGTAACGATTGCTTGTACATCCCACAAGCAACTGCGCAGTGTAGAGAAGAATGCAGAACATCGGAAGCAAGACTCAACAGACCTTTCCGAAAGGCGAACTTAGCAGCTCTTTGTGTAACGTGAGATCTTCAAGACACACGTACTCCATTTCATCACCTATTCAGCTCCACTGATATCAAGAAACCACAAAGGAAATATACAGAAATGAATATCGAAAAGAAGAAGAAGCGAAGAGGATTTATTTGTACGTTCATAGCTTTAAAGCCTCGACATGTTGATAGCCTTTGCCCCAACACGTCTATGCTTAGACCCCCAAAATAGATCTCGAGATTCAGAAATTCTTCGTAAACTTCATGGATGTGAGAGCCATTACTTCACGCGATAATCAAACATGACACGAATCTTCCCCCTTTTGCACACGCGCGTGCAGACCTGCACCCTCGTGGGCACATCAACAGCTCCGCAGAACGAAGGCCATATACCATCTCTTTAAGAATCGCGTATGACAAGGAATTCATACACAGAAAAAAAAAAAAAGATGTACATCTGTGGAAATTTACAGTATCATGAAATGAGATAAAAAGACGATATAGAAAACTCCCCCAGAAGGAACGGCGACTGAGGACCGTGACGAACGAAGACAAAGACCGTCAAAGACCATTTGTAAATGAAGCCAAAGACCTTCAGAGCGAAGCCGGAGGCCGTGGCGAACGAAGCCAAAGATCTGTGGCGAGAGGAGATATAAAGACCGTGGGTAAGCGAAGCCAAAGTGCACGGCAAACGTAGTCGAAGACCTTGACGAACGAAGCCTAGGACCGTGGCAAGACGCGCCCCTGAGTTGGAAGATTACGCGGGCACCCAGTCATTAAGATAATTGCTCACTTGATAAAGAAATCTTGGCGAAACCATCAGGACATATGTTCAAGGAAATGTACCTATTGCGAAAGAGTGTGTGATTCGTTTTTAAGGGGAAGAGTGCGTGTGTGGATCCAGTACGTACAAGTGTGTGAGTTTAATATGACAGATTGGGGGTATGGTTTATAAGAATGTACATGTCTAGCCTCTCGAATAAGGGTGTGAAATGAGTTTATATCAAAGATGATCTTTTTTTCCATATATAATCAATGTCATGAACAAAGAACACGATTCCACTCAAATATTAATGACTCGATGTTCGATATTCCACATATATAATATCATTATATCTACAGTGACATATTTTGTCTAAAATGATACAAGAACACACTTATGAATCTAGGTGGTCGACGTCAGTCATCAAACAACATTCGTGACATTCGAACAAGATGAAATGTTCTTCAGGATGCATAGCATAGATGACTGATAAGTTCACAGACTCGCTAAAGGGGAGGTAGTGTTGTGATTGTTATATCAGCCGTGAACACCTTCAGGAAAAGTGATAGATGGGGATTTGTGATGGTGTGGAGCTATACAGACATCAGTAGATAAGGGTTCGTATCTGTGGAAAGTGAGGGGTGTGGTTACTGAGCACCTTTGGCAAAAGATAATCGAAGACTACAGTGATAAGGTAGTGAGAGCCGGTGGGGAGCCATACATACTTGGATGAATGTGTCAAGTTGAAAGGATGTATATGACGAGACTAGTATAGGTAAAGATCCCTCTCTGGCCTCATTGCAAAGATCTCCTAAGTCTTTTCATCAACTTATGTAGATTTTTTTTTTCTTACATACAATGCATCTAATAAGTGAATTAAAGAGTGCTTATTCTGATGCTCTGTTTTCCGTCTGTTGGATTTTGAAATAAAACCCAACTGTTACTTGCACTGGCAATGTAACAGTCTGGTTTCTTGGATTATTCATAATGTTGCCACGACTGTAGCTACTTCTCGCACTCCAGAATGTTCGCTGTGAAACGTGACTCTTTTTTTTTTCCTTCTTCTTCTTCTTCAACTGAAAAGGTGATTCAGAGAAACAGTTCGATAACTCGTCTCTGCTATTTCGAAAGGGATTGTTCTAGTGTAAGAGACGGCACGAAGTCGAGGTTCCGAGGGCAAGTGTTTTTGTGCAGAAAGACAGGAATTTAGATTGTCTGGCTTTCAAAACACCCTTCCTCTGCCAACTGTTGTTTACGACACCAACTCACTTGATGGAAACACGTATCAAAATCACTCTGATTATAGTTATTCTACGATTATCTGTTAATATGTTACGCTGCTGAAGTAATTAGCCTAGTTAGATAAAACCATTATCTTGTAATCAGCCAACAGAACGACTGTTAAGGGCAAAATAAGTACAAGAGTGTGGAAAAAAGTGTCATCATTAATACGAATGATGACTGAACATATCTGAAAGTTTGTTTCGTACATCATGGAATTTCCTGAAAAACATGTAATGTCGATTTGGCCATTGAAACATTCAACGAAATACGCTTCAACAGACATTTCTAAGGCTGAGCCTTTGAGGCATTAGAGCTTTTATTAACCCCAGTTCGAGATGACTAGGTTATATACAACAAGGCACAAGTGCCGTGAAATAAGAAGGTACAACAACACTTACGACCATTCAGAACCACAATAAGTTACCTTCATCTTGTATTATCACAACCTCATAATCTAGGCAGATAACATAACATGCAAATCTACACTTGAATAATCGTGGAAATATATATCAGCACAAAATAAAGTTATTTCCAGTGTATGATCTGGCCACAGAATAAACACTCTTCATCATTCCGTCTTTTTTTTCTATTACCCAAGCCTCTTACACAAATACTCAGGATCATACCATCTCAGCTTGAGAGATGTGAATCTATTTGTGTTCAAGGGATGGAAGCGAAAAAGGCAAGGTGGGGGGGAAAGACGTTATTCTCTCAGTAATAACCACTGATGAAGATATAAATGATCAATTATAGTAGGAAAGATAAATTCCGTCTATGTAATGGTTAGAAAACGAGATTAGGGTTTACTTTACAGAAAAGCGACGAGGTTACGTGGCGAAAGATTCGCCCTCACCACTTGTCACCCAAAGGCAGACATCAACTGCGCGGGTCTGCCCTAAGGGAAACGCCTCAGGGTATCCCATTTTCTGTGGAAGCACTCACGCAACGTTTTCGCTTACGGACTGCTATTAACGGAGAATGGGATGCCCGTTAGAGGGTAACTAACATATCCACCGAAGGCCGATAAATTAGCCCATGGGTTGGTTGACCAATCATCAATAAGTTGGTCTACCCCAGTTTTATGTCGTGGAAATATACAATCAATCAGGCAATTCATTCATCCTGTTATACAACGAAAACTGTGATCATGAATGAACTCATTATTGTACTCTCCTCGTAATGGTCAACAACAAAGTGACGAAGGGTAAAACAAGATGCGAAACTAAGTGATGAGTGAGTGACGATTTAACACTGACATATGCCAGAGTGTACACTTGAGGCCAACGCCACGTTTCCTCGTCAAATATTCAGATTTGCGGTTTCCAGACGGTCTCTTTAGGCTTTCAGAGGAAGAGTATGACCGTATTTTTCTCGGTAGTCAGTGTCATGCAGGAATGCTAGCTGGAGCAGATGACAGACGGAGACTTAGTCAGAACCACATGCACGCATGGTGGTGAAGCATACTTCGAGGCCCCTCACCATGCACAAAGACGCACAGACACGTAAACAAAAAGCCGTTTCCAAACACTGTCTTGCTGTATAAAACCTTAAAGAAATTGGCTTCAGCTTGAGTGTTTGTGTGTGTGTGTGTGTGTGTGTGTGTGTGTGTGTGTGTGTGTGTGTGTGATCAGTAAGTGGTTTATGTAGTGATTATATACGTGAACAAGATAGCCATCGTCATGTCTCCTACTTCGAGCACATCTTTCAGGAGGTCTTGCTTATTATAGGCTCTTGACATCCTCGTGAGACTGAAACTTGTGGGTGGAGGGGGGTTTGAAGCTCTGTTGCTCCTTTTTTTATGACTCATGACTTCATGGCTCCAGGACAAGGATGGTGGCACGGTGAAAGTCCTTCGTGGAAACGATTATGTGAGTATGTGTATCTACACCACCACTCGTGTGCCGAGCTTGCCAAACCTCGTTGCTACATGATGAAGGAACTCTTTCTTGCATCAGTCGGGAAATCTAGTTCTATACACACAGTCACACACTTGTGTTTGTGTGTGTGTGTGTGTGTGTGAGGCCAAGAACACGTGTGTAAGTCGTTATCAAATAGAGGTAAATGACGAGTGTCACCAGACCAGCCGGGCGCAGTGAGGGAGAAGCCGTAATGCCCACCTGTCAACACTGTTATAAGGGATAGGGGACGGCAAGTCTCCACCACGCCCACCTCAAGTCTGCCGCCATCCAGCCCTCCCTCCCTCTCCTCTCTCTCTCTCTCTCTCTCTCTCTCTCTCTCTCTCTCTCTCTCTCTCTCTCTCTCTCTCTCTCTCTCGTCTAGTGAGCCGATACCTCACGATTCGTATACTAGATCCCCTGTCTGTTGTGGCATCTTCTCCTACGATTAGAGCAGTGGGAACGCTGCTACGGGAGGTGTGTGATGATCATCTGTTTAGGTGCGACCATAGGGAGTGTGGTGGGCGGTCAATGGACTTGGGAGAGGAGACGACGGATTGAGGTAATATGGAGTGACCAACACACACACACACACACACACACACACACACACACACACACACACACACACACACACACACACTAAATGAATCGAAAGCATGTGTTGTGTTATGATAGATGGAAGAAATGAATAGATTCGCATGAAATGATGGAGTTTGGTCAGCCTGATTCGTAAAAGATTCATCTCTAGGTCACTTTCTTTTAAAAAAGCATGTGTTGTGTTATGATAGATGGAAGAAATGAATAGATTCGCATGAAATGATGGAGTTTGGTGAGCCTGATTCGTGAAAGATTCATCTCTAGGTCACTTTCTTTAAAAAAAAAAAAAAGGTCACTTTCTAAGATGGTCACTTTCTCAAAAAAGGTCATCATCCCAGAAAAGTGACTTTCTTCAAAAGGTCCGTACGCCAGTTTCCAAAAAGCACCACCTGTACGAGGTCTAGTTTTCACACATTCACCTCACCAAAGTTGTGAAAGTTGATGTACGGAGAATAAAAAGAAATGAAGGCTATCTTCATCAACCCTTGTTCTGGCCAGCTATCATGAACTCCATGAATGATGAATGTGGGACAGATCCACAGCACCTATTGCCCCAGCGTCTGATACGTTATTATCAAAGGCAACTGGAACGTAGAATTTTGCAGAGAGGAGGAGACGAAAAAAATAAATGTTTCTGCCACATGGGTCGCGTCTCGGTAGCTGGTGGTTCTGGGTCTGTCCCCTTCATCCTCTCGCCCACCTCCGCCCATACACGCCCTCACCCTAGACTCACCTCCGCCCAACCACGCCCTAACCCAGGAGCCACCTCCGCCCATCCACGCCCTCCTTTGAACCCAACCCCCCGCCCACCGACGCCCACATCCACCCACCTCACGCCCTTCACCTCCTCCTAACACCCATCTCGTGGTCGGCCCCCTCCCATGGGTGGAACTACTGTCAATCATGGGGTTTGTGCGTCGCCCTCGAGTTCCCTCCTCCCTTCCCTTCCCTCCCTCCCTCCCAACCTCTACCTTCCTCACCGCTTCCTTCTCCCTACTAATGCTCTCTCCCTCTCCCCCACCGTCCTCCTCCCAAGGGAGAAGTTTGTATGCTCTTCGAATCCATAGTCTGTCATCACCCTTTACCTGTTATGTCATCACAAGTCCTGTTAACGGTAGTCGGCTGTTGGTGTTGTATAAGCACATGGTTATGTATGATATCAATTATCCTTATCCAACTGTTGGGTGTCGTATTTTTCCCTCTCATACTGCTAGGTGTCGTATTTACCCTCTCATACTGCTAGGTGTCGTAAGTTTTCCCTCTCATACTGTTGGGTGTCGTAAGTTTTCCCTCTCATACTGCTAGGTGTCGTATTTTCCCTCTCATACTGCTGGGTGTCGTAAGTTTTCCCTCTCATACTGCTAGGTGTCGTATTTTCCCTCTCATACTGCTGGGTGTCGTATTTTTCCCTCTCATACTGCTGGGTGTCGTAAGTTTTCCCTCTCATACTGCTGGGTGTCGTAAGTTTTCCCTCTCATACTGCTAGGTGTCGTATTTTCCCTCTCATACTGCTAGGTGTCGTATTTACCCTCTCATACTGCTAGGTGTCGTAAGTTTTCCCTCTCATACTGTTGGGTGTCGTAAGTTTTCCCTCTCATACTGCTAGGTGTCGTATTTTCCCTCTCATACTGCTGGGTGTCGTAAGTTTTCCCTCTCATACTGCTAGGTGTCGTAAGTTTTCCCTCTCATACTGCTAGGTGTCGTATTTTCCCTCTCATACTGCTGGGTGTCGTATTTTTCCCTCTCATACTGCTGGGTGTCGTATTTTCCCCTCTCATACTGCTAGGTGTCGTATTTTCCCTCTCATACTGCTAGGTGTCGTATTTTTCCCTCTCATACTGCTGGGTGTCGTATTTTTCCCCTCTCATACTGCTGGGTGTCGTATTTTTCCCCTCTCATACTGCTAGGTGTATTTTTCCCCTTTCATACTTGATTGTGGCACATTTGATCATATTCTAACTAGACCCCAAAGTTATCAGCTATGAGAAACACCACAGCCCGATCTGATTTCAAAAGGTCCTAGTGTTTTTGCACTAATCTCTCATACTTTTGCGACATTCTTTATAGATACGAGATCGTGTGGCTGTGGTTCTACGGATTTAGGTTATCCTCAAAGGACTTTAGAGGAATATCTCTCATTGTGACTGGTTGGGGACGAGAGGGCATTCGTCGTGTACCCCTTACGTCCCAAAGGGGTACCTCATAGCATACCGAGGTATGCTATGACGCTTATGGTTTCCCATACATGAAAAAGGATTCGTTGTATGCTTAGAAATCTCTCTCTCTCTCTCTCTCTCTCTCTCTCTCTCTCTCTCTCTCTCTCTCTCTCTCTCTCTCTCTCTCAGCCTGAAAAGTAAACGAGACAATTATCTTTGGCAAATTTTCGCCTTGTCCAGGACGTTCATCCCTCTCCACCTCCTCCCCGCCTCCTCTCTTGCCCACTTAGAACGGGTATTGACTCGAACTCCAGGCGAGCCACTCCCGAACTTAACCACTGGGGAATTATGCACTCTGGCCCGAGCAATGATGACTGGCTAGAAATACTCGGGCGTGTAGGGCTGGGCGCAGATGGTGAGGCGTGGGGGGGCGGCCGCCACTCGTCCGTGTTGGGACGTCACGCGCTCTTCTATAGCTCCTACGCCACCCATCTCGCCTACCGTGTGGGACAGTGGTCCGTTTTGGGGGGACGTCATCCACATACCCTCAATAGGTCCTATGCCACCCCTGCATTGCCATATGAGCCCTGTGGTCCGTGAAGGGGGTTATACACGCCTCTTTTCCCTCCTCCCTTCAGCCCCTCACACCACCCCTGCCTGCCCTGCCGTCATTAGCGAGACAGCGAGCAGTTGACAGGCGTCAACCTTCCCCCACCACCCACACCCTTTACAGCGAGCGCTGCCTGTCTTGCCCGCATGCTTGCTTACCCGCCCTGCCATGACGCATGTGTCATGCTTGGGTGAAATCAGACATGTGTGTGATGTATGTGTGTGTGTGTGTGTGTGTGTCAGTCTGTTCACCTTCCCTCCTCTCTCTCTCTCTCTCTCTCTCTCTCTCTCTCTCTCTCTCTCTCTCTCTCTCTCTCTCTCTCTCTCTCTCTCTGCATTTCTACATCCTCCTCTCCGACCAAGTGCTCTAGTCTGCCTCATTCTCAGTAGCCTTAAAATTACACGTAGTTAAGATATAGAAATTCATACACACACACACACACACACACACACACACAAACACACACACACACACACACACACACAAGCACGCGAACTATACACATGAACTAGCAACAGCAGCAGCAGCAGCCGGTAGATTAGCGAGGGAGCGAGCATGACATTCTACGGGAACTTCACAGCACGTCCCTCGTCCTCCACGTCTGACGAGGAACGAACATACAAAACCCATCAGCCTCTTACTCTATCAGCTCCCTCGCTCGATCCACTTTTACACTTCAAACGTCGAGAATATTTGAATTACGGGAAGTGCAACGACCCAGCCTAGCTTTATGTGCAAAGACCCAGCTTAGCTTTATGTGCAACGACCCAGCTTAGCTTTATGTATCCAGAACACGATTTTTTTTTCTTTCTTTCTTTGACAGAAGAGTATTCTGATGACCTGTTCTTCTTCAAGAGCGAAGTTTCGGTCAAGATCTCGAACCACTGCATCAAATGGTTGATTCATGACGACAGTGCGGCAAATAAACAAACAAACAAAAAAATCAAATTACAAAAAAGAAACACAAATTGAAATCACTAATATCGTTTTACGATGCGACGAATTACACCATAAAAATGGAAGAATAATCCTTACAAGAAAAAGGAAAAAGAATCTTAAAGAAGAAAAAAAACGGGATCAGTTTCTGTTTTAAAAATAAGCTCGAATCTATTTTACGGGTGAAAGAGAAATACCTGGGAGCCACAGCAGTCAACATGGCATGTCTTCACGGCTGAATCTTGATTTATACAGGAAGACAATAATCTTGTCAGGCCGAGACCCACCTGGACAACATCCTACACTCCATTTTTCAATATGCAGAAGCATATTATTGGCGCGCGTGTCCGGGCAGACAGCTTGCATGTCCCGCGACGCTATTTCTAACATAAACACTTTTCCATCTCGCTTATAAGAGACGGCCCTCCCATTACATCCCCTTTCGGAGGACCTATCTCTGTCCAGCGCTCGGACACAAAGAGTTGTATATATGGGTTTCCATGTGTGGGTTTTAGGACAGGGTTAGATGTTGATTTAGGAGGATCGAAGGAGGAGGAGGAGGAGGATCAGTGACAAGGAGAAGGAGAGTTGAAGAGACGCGTGGTGGACCCCTTCAGCGTTGAGGTTCGAGGAACAAGGAAAGAAGAAGGAGGAGGTGGAGAAGGAGGAGGAGGAGGAGGAGGAGGAGGAGGAGTGAGATTACTGTATTGTAGTAACATGTCGTTAGACTTCCGCTTACTTCTGCGTGGCTATATGTTGCTGTCGCGAGACGGTGGCAAGGATCAGGGGGGGACTGTGAATGCTACAAGATGAAGTGTGAGGTGGCTCACTGAGGTTGATGTACGGGATGGTCTCTCTAAAGGTTATGACTTGGCTAAGTTGTAAAGTTACAACACGTAGGTTATCATGACTGGTGAGCTGGATTCAGTGTACGAGTCATTACATTATAACAAACTTATAGGTTATATGTCATTTGATGTCCACATAGCATTTTTTTTTACAAGCACAGATACACAAAAACACATACACACACACAACCGGTTTGTTGATAGAAAGGGGTGTGAATAACAGCTTGACTGGATCTCATGTGACTTGCTACTTACGGTGGTGGTGGAAAGAGAAAGAGAGAGAGAGAGAGAGAGAGAGAGAGAGAGAGAGAGAGAGAGAGAGAGAGAGAGTGTAGCGTTACACTGTTGTTGTTGTTGTGTGTGTGTGTGTGTGTGTGTGTGTGTGTGTGTGTGTGTGTTTACGGTGGGGGAGAGTGTGGGTTTCCCACGTCAGACTACATACAACACGTAGCATTTGTAAAAGGTTAGGGTTGCTGATTCTTTCCCAACACGCCCAGTTGTTTCTTTCCCTCATACTACTTTCATATCCTTCCTTCTCACATTATCATCTCTTCACATATCCCTACATTTCTCTATACCTTCCTCTTCCTTCCCCAGGTCCTCTTATTTATTCCTCTCATCCTCTTTCCTTATATTCTCCTCAATCCCTTTCGCCTTATATTTCCATTACTTTTCTCATCCTCATGTTTCCTTCAGTTCCTCTCCTCTAACAACAACTCTTCTATCTCATTTGCTCCCCCATATCCTCTCTATTAGTACTTCCCCCTCCTCATTCCTCGCACTTATCTACCGGTAGACGAGGCACTGAGGGCATCTCATTACAGAACAAACGCTTTTTCTCTAATGAACCTTTTTTGAATCTGTTTTCCTCCCTCCACATTTGAGCCGCCAACTGAGCAAGCCTCGAGCAGACCTTCGCCAGGGTGATGTGGTCGCTAGGGGCCTCCTTCACTTACCTACAACCAACCACTAACAAGCAGACGTTACCCACATCTACGTCCTCCTTACCCTCCCACTCTCCTCCGCCTCCGCCCCTCTCCCTCCATCATCAGCCACAGCTTCCCTTATCCACCATGTGGAGAAAGACCCGATAAGCTGATGGCTAGGGAAGTGCTGCCTCTTGTCCTATTATGCCTTGGCTCCTACCAGTGTTTCCCTTATGGTATCCGTGGTGTAGCGGTTGGCTTCGCTGACCGTGACGCATTCACGGGCCAACTGGGGCCGAACGTATAGGTTCGAATCGTGGTTGCAGCAGTAGGTCCACAGTCAACTCAGCTGTTCATCCTTTCTTACGGGTTGGTCGATGAAATGAGTACCTGACTTAGACCAGGATATATATATATATATATATATATATATATATATATATATATATATATATATATATATATATATATATATATATATATATATATGTACGTTAATGAGATGGTCTTAATGAGGGCATTGCACTTGCCGTCTCTGTTAACCTAAAAATAGAATACTAAGTCTTGCTTCAGACCTTGTCTCAAACCTTGCCTCATCCCTCGTCTCTGGCGTTGTCTCACTCCTCACCCCTAAGTTGCTGGTCATCTTATGCCAGTTCTCACCTCTCAAGCAGCGAGTCTTGCGTCCATCTTAAACCCTCTAGATCCCTGGCTTCTCTTGCCTAAACACCCTCCTCCCTCCAGCAGCTCTCTTCCAAGCTGTAAGGAACACCACACCCGCTCGCCCGCCCCCCGTGGGTGTTACAAGCGGCTCGGTTTTGGTGAGGTTTATCCCCTGGCCACAGAATGAGGTGGATGAGGTTTGGTACGGCCGTCTGGCGGAGGAGGAGGAGGAGGAGGAGAAGGAAGGAAGGGCACCCCTGCTGCCCAGCTTGTCACCAGACGGGTCAAGCCTAAGCGACACACGGTCACGTTGCCTCACTCTCGTTCTAATTACTCTCATTGTCCAGGATCTCGCGCTCTCTCTCTCCCTCTGTGTTGTGTCTTGTGATGTTGTGGTGGGCCAGGGTAATTAAAGGGCCATTTACAACCTTTTTTTTTTTCCAAAAAAGCTTATTTTACATTATTTCCTTCTTTTTCTCTTTTTTTTTTACCGTTAGGTACTTGGGCATCACAAATGATGTATGTTTCTTCAAAGATTTTTTCTTCCCCTTATGGAATATTTCTTCACTATCGAAGATGCCGTGACACTTCGTACATGAAACTGTTCATTACTCTCAGCCAGGTTTATGCTTAGGTGCGTTTGAGTGACGCGCACGACCTCCAGCTCCCAGCTCCGATATTTCAATACCAAAACCGCACGAGCGCCTGCACGTTGCCCCCACACCTGCAATACTGTGCCTCAGGAATGGAAAGTGTTCGTCTTCACATTCTCTCTGTCTCTCTCTCTCTCTCTCTCTCTCTCTCTCTCTCTCTCTCTCTATATATATATATATATATATATATATATATATATATATATATATATATATATATATATATATATATTCCTATGAGTCCACTGGGAAAATGAAACACGATAAGTTCCCAAGTGCACTTTCGTGTAATAATCACATCATCAGGGGAGACACAAGAGAGAAATGTAAGTCAGTTGATATACATCGAAGAGACGAAGCTGGGACGCCATTTGGTAAACTATATATATATATATATATATATATATATATATATATATGTGTGTGTGTGTGTGTGTGTGTGTGTGTGTGTGGTACTTTTTTTCAACTTTTCTTGAAGTACATCTGCTTTTCCCATCCCAGCGGAGTGGTACTGAGGTCAAGGTGTGAGTGATCACCGAAGCTAGAGACAATAGCCTGCGGCTCCCTGCGCCAGTATGTACATCCCAGGGGACGTGGCCAACCGCCGCAGAAGACCGGTGGGGGCCGCATGCGGTCGCCGCGCCACCGCAGGTTCTCGCCGCAGCTGAGAACATGAGTGACAGTGAGGATGGGCGAGGAGGAGGAGGACGAGGAGGAGGAGTGGTAAGGAGGAGGTGTATCACCGTGGGGAGTAGCTGGCTGCCTCCCTCACCACTCCCTCAGTACCAAGGTACAAGACATCAGCTCCTCGCAAAGTCTAAGGACTTTGTGGATTTCCTGGTTTACCAGAAGACGAGAATCAGATTGCTGGGGGAAGAGAAGAAGCTTCCGAGACAAACTAACTGCATAGTTTACAGATGTGATAAATGTACGATTGTGATAAGGGAGAAAGAGAGGGAAAGAGTTCTGATTTTCAAGTTCAAAATCTCAATTTAGGTCTAACGAAAAGGAAAGCAGAAAGACACAGTTTCAAAGGAGTGAGCTTATAGTGGTAGTGTGGGTTGTACTGGTTGTATGATTGTGGTTGTACATGTGATGGCAAGATTGGTTGTTGTAGTGGTTGTGGGGGTAATATTATATTTCTTGGTTGTGGTGGTTGTGGTAGGAATACAGTCTGACTGAAGATGCTGCTGTGGTAGAATACTTGGTAATGTTAACTGTGGTGGTAGAATACTTGGCAATGTTAACTGTAGTGGTAGAATACTTGATAATGTTAATTGCAGTGGTGGAATACTTGGTAATGTTAACTGTGGTGGTAGAATACTTGGCAATGTTAACCGTGGTGGTAGAATATTTGGTGATGTTAACTGTGGTGGTAAAATACTTGGCAATGTTAACTGTAGTGGAAGAATACTTGGTAATGTTAACTGTAGTGGTAGAATACTTGATAATGTTAACCGTGGTGGTAGAATATTTGGTGATGTTAACTGCAGTGGTAGAATACTTGGCAATGTTAACTGTGGTGGTAGAATACTTGATGATGTTAACTGTGGTGGTAGAATACCTGGTAATGTTAACTGTAGTGGTAGAATACTTGGTAATGTTAACTGTGGTGGTAGAATACTTGGTAATGTTAACTGTGGTGGTCGAATACTTCGTGTCGTTAACGGTAGCGTTGCTGCCGTTGGCCGTAAGTGTTGGGATGTACGTAATACTGGCCCTTAGCAGACAACTCCTCCTCCTGCTGACGAGGCCATGGTTGGTGTTGCATACTGTGGCGTGGATGACGAAACGCGACACCCCACCCAGCCACAGCGGAGCGATAGTCTCCCCCCCCCCCTTGTCTGGTGGTCATTAGCGGCTGCCTGCGAATGCCAATTAATACATTCGCGTAGCCTCCTTACATCTCCCGCCAACAATCGAAGAGACACGGGTCTCTCGTATCATTCCCCCAACAGCCCGCCACCTCGGGAAGGCTAAGATAGAGAAGGGGTTCGGATGTGATCACCTCCCCAGTGCTCATCCTCACCAAACAAGGACGGACGGATACTAGAATCTAGAGAGACACACATACACCCCGTCTCTCTCTCTCTCTCTCTCTCTCTCTCTCTCTCTCTCTCTCTCTCTCTCTCTCTCTCTCTCTCTCTCTCCCACTCGCTCCCCCGGTCACACAGGGATTAAAGAAGGGGTTCAATTCAATCCGTTCGGGGTGTACTTTCGTCGGCCTGTTGGGACACCCCTGCCCCTTGCTCCCCCGTGGTGGTGGGTTTGGGGTGGTGGGGAGGGAGGGGGGAAGGAGGAAGGTCTCCATTTGGAGGCTCCTCCCTAGCACCCACCTCCCACCTCCCACCCCGACACTCCACAGTGGTAAGCTCTCGAAATCACCCCAGGATCACGTAGATTAAAGGCGATAACAACACTATACACGAACGTAATTACCCAGCGGGGGTCTTGCGCGAAGGATTACGAACACGCGCGCGATAAATTCGTGGGGCTAAGTGGGCCTTTCGTAACCCGTCAGAGAAATCCAGACGAGGGGAAACAGGTCTCCATGTCTTTGTGGAATACACTGACGAAGTATTCACCGATCTGGACGGATATCTCATGTCTTCTAATACCTCGACATAACTATTTAGGTGATGAAATTATGTCAACGCTTGATATTCCGTGAATATTCGTGGATGGTGATGTATGGAAGCCATCAGCTTTCTTCATAAGATTCGAATATCTTTTTTTATCTTTTTTCAGTTCCAGGGCCAAAGACTAGCAGGGCTAAGTTAGCTACAGGACAATAGTAGTAGTCACCTTGATCGAGTGAACTGTTGTAGGAGTGGACTAAACGAGCGAGCGAGCGAGAGCCCCTGACACAACACAACGGTCCCTGCACCGAGCCTCGGCCCAATCCTGGACCCCTCTGAGGGACCCCTGTTCCCTTCCCTACCCTCCCATCTTCGGTGGCTGGTCCTCTTGGGCTCGTGCTGGGATAATTGTCCTTCGTAATGACACTACGGAATTGTGTTACCAACTGCAACCTTAATGAGAACCTTGGCTTAATTGGACGACTGGAAACTGGAACTCCGACTTCAGCTGATCTGGATTTGTTTCTTTCCTTTTTATTTCTTCCAGCTGAAGACTATTGGTTCAACAGCCATCTCTCTCAGCTGGGCTCATAGTGTGTAGCCAACAGACATACATGCCACAGACGGAAGGCCAAAACACCACCTCACTCATTCATTTCTATATTTGAATGGAAAAAGGAAAATCAATTAAGGATGAATAATTGAAATGGAGAAGAGGAGAGGTTTTGAGGTAACGGAAGGCCTTCGTAGATCTTGACCGGGTCCCCAAGCTCATTACCGTGTCAAAGGTAAACTTACGGGTCTAGGAAAAATCTACAAAATAATTAAAGAAAGTAATTAAACCCAATGAATATTTATACCTGGGAGAATTGTCCTCCAAGTTGATTAAACAAGTTCATTTATCAAGAGAATGATAGTAGTCACTGAAGAGTGGGGGGGGGTGGCCCTTTTTGGCCTCTGAATTGGTTCTACGTGTTGGTGAGGGATGGGCCAAATGCCGCTAAGAGGATGGGGTTATGCTGGAGAGAGGGTGAGAATAATGGGCGAAGGTCAGGTGGTTTAAGGAAGAGAGTTAGGTTAATGGAGGATGAGTGGGCAGGTGATATATGGTAAAGACTGTGTTGAAGGTCTGTAAGCTGAGGGGGGAGAGTGTTGATGAAGTACTGAGGATAGTAGAAGAGAGATAGTGTTAGGTAAGATGGTGATGGGGATCGACTGTGATGGGGAATTAGCAAGGCCACTGGAGGAGGACAGATGTCATGAGCATCGTAAAGAAAGATTTTCACCAGGTTTACTGATGAAGGAGACTTTGGAGAAGATGCAAAGGATCAGCGGTGATAAATGTGTGGTAAATTAGCAAGGCCACTGGAGGAGGACAGATGTCATGAACATAGTAGAGAAAGATTTTCATCAGGTTTACAGATGAAGGAGACTTTGGAGAAGATGCAAAGGATCAGTGGTGATAGATATGTGGTGATTCTTTAACGTCGTGTTGATGTTGCCTGACTAACGCAAGAAAGGCATGCAGTAGGTGTATTGATATGTACACTTGATCTATCTATGTAAATATGGACGAAGATGACGACGACAGACAAATGGGTGCGTCTTCTTCCAAAGGTCCAATCGTCTGTAAACCCCACCACCAGATCCAGAAGGGATACTAACCTCCGGAACACCTCCTGTTAAAGTCGGATATCACTTCGAAGTCCACCATGATATTAGAAAAGAGACACAGCTCTACTGACGAGGTTCAACCAACTCGTCATATGGCTGAGGTTTCTGACACACACACACACACACACACATACAGACACAAACAAACACACATAAACACACGAACGCTGGATGCACAAATACCTCCCCCCCCCCCCCCCACTGAAAACAAATAACACTGGAGAAAACCAAGAAAGAGTTCCACCTTCGTCTGGATGCCCCTTGAGACAAACCTGAGCATCTTTTAAACCACCTGAAGAGATGGTCGTGACGGTGGACGCCGTGGGAAACGACACCACCTGCACCACCAGCCTTGAGGAACAAGGTCCAGGATGTCTGCTGCTCTTAGGGAAAGCGAAGAAAAAAAAAAGAAAATCGCACATGATGGGATTTCTTTCTTTTTTCTCTTTTCAACTTCCCTCTCATTTGGTATTTACTCACAGTACACAAATGTGGGTTCAACGAGTGAGCCACATTCAGTCACAGCCTTCAAATCAAAGCTTCCTCTGTTCTCACTGATGCACTGGGTATGGTAGCTGAAATTTTTCGTGACCTGATTCAACCCACGGTGATGAAAATCAAACCACCAGAAATTAAAGTTTGTGTTGCCCTGGGGGATCACGTCATTGGTATGCGCGCGATTGTGATCCTATCAAGGAAGAACGGTCTATAATGACTGTCACGTTAAGGGTGGTGGGTAAGTGAGGGACCTTGATTTCACAGAAGTTATGAGATGAAGAAAAAAAACTATGTGAGTACACTGAGGTGCATATCAACCAGTGGGACCTCTGTGGTGTAGTGGTTAGTGCTGTTGATCGAGACGCATTCCCAGGTCGCTTGGGGCCGAGTTCGCCCAAGTTCGAATCTTAGTCTCAGCCGCCAGACCACAGTCAATCCAGCTGTTCATCTTCCTCTAGGGGTAAGTCGATAGGGTGCCTGACTGACGCTGGGATAATCATAGTGTTAATGAGATGAGAACGGGGGAAGCGACGTCTATAGTGACCAAAAACGTTAAAAAAAAAAAGAAAGAAAAAGGAAAACCAAAGAAGAACGAGACGTGGTCTGAAAATGAACGGCGTCTGAGGAGTTAAGTGGGAGCACCACACGCTGGTCTGTCTTAAGGTTAATGACAACTGCTCTGGAAGACATTAGCGGGTGAGGGACAGAGGGAAAAGATCAGAGACGAAGATTATACCTGAAAATACAAGTAGCGAGACGTTTACACACAATCTGTTCGTAAAACGTGTAAGTACGACCATTCTAGATCGAGGAGATCTGCCACTTAGAATGTCCGAAGAAGCTTTATTCGTTTATTGGTGAACTGCAATTAGTTAGAGAACCCTTCATCAACATTTTATACGTAACATTTTAACCCTCCAAGTTGAAATGTCAGAAGAGGATGCTACATGGTTCTCGATTTTCTTTGTTGGTGTGTGTGTGTGTGTGTGTGTGTGTGTGCGCGCGCGTTTATGTGTCATTAGTATTTGTATGTTACGGGGAGAGAATTCTACACTCGTGTTATCTCGTCTCTTAACCATGTATACATGCACCACGTCTTTACTCCTGTGTATGTATGGGTACACTCATATGCACACATCCCAGCCTAAGCCAGGTACTGATTGATTGACCAGCCCCGAGGGGAGGATGAACACCTGGGTTGAGTGTAGGCCAACTACCACACCCAAGATTCGAACTCATGCGCGTCAGAGCGTGTGTGTGTGTGTATGATAGGAGGGAGAGAGGGAAGGAAGTTGGGATAGAGTGTCGGCTCGTATCACGCAAGTGGAACACTGGTTCCCCATGACGAAGCTGAACAATCTGTCTCACTTGGCGAGATGTCAGAGCCAACAGCCCCTAAGCTTCTTCTTACGCCAGAGCTTAGCGTCAGGGACCAGCGTTCGAGCCGTCCATCTGTGATTCACCAGTTGTTGTGGCGATGTTCCTGATGTTCGGGGCAGATGTATGGCTTCTTCGCCGCTCGCCATGGGTCAACCTAGCGACGCCTCGCTGGCTACTGCAGGTGACGCTTATGTGTGGACTCATCTCGCTCACCCACAAGGATGTCTGTGGTGCTCCTTCATTTCAATACCGTCAAAAGTGTTGATGATACCATCACAGCTGTCTGTCTCTCGATGACCCGCTACTGCTCATTAGCCTCTGTCTTTAGACAGGGAGGTACAAACTTCTGTCAAGGCTTTCTGTCTCTTATGTAGCATTTTGCTTCCGACGCACCCTGGTTCCTGCAGGTGACGCTTATGTGTGGACTCATCTCGCTCACCCACAAGGATGTCTGTGGTGCTCCTTCATTTCAATACCGTCAAAAGTGTTGATGATACCGTCACAGCTGTCTGTCTGTCGATGACCCGCTACTGCTCATTAGTCTCTGTCTCTAGACAGGGAGGTACAAACTTCTGTCAAGGCTTTCTGTCTCTTATGTAGCATTTTGCTTCCGACGCACCCTGGTTCCATGTGGTGACTAGCGGTGTATATGCGTGTGTTTGCCAAATGTCTTGGCAGTACAACAGGTGTTCATTCTGTGTCCTATGCTACCACAAGTGAGATGGATGATGATCGGACGACAGAAGGAGTTACTGAGGTAAATACAACCTCAATTTAATCAGGCCTGTCTCCTACTAATAAAGCAGAGCCGTGGGTTTTAACTTCTCAAACCGCAATGGTCATACGTTACTAATAACTTCTTCGTATTCAGTCTTCCTATAGATGAGCACTTTGACCATTCAGTGATGAAGAAAATGACAGGATTTTCTTGGAGGTTTCATCTCGGATGGTGAGACTAGAAACCAGCTCATTCCAATACTAAACTTTTTTCAAATATCAAGACAGACTAGAAATATAACTGGATCATCCCCTCCTTCAACCTGTACTCATCAAGGAGACAGAAAATGGAGAGCAGTTTCGCTTCGTTTCTAAAGTGGGGAAAAAAAAAAAAACCTTAGTTTTCCGCCAGCCAAGAAATCATACGACGTAAGATAATGGAAAGACATAAGAAGCATCATCCTATTAACGGGTAGACGGGCAGCAGCAGGAGCGGCCTGTGTGCTAAGCAAGCAAGGAGGGCGCCCAGCACGAAACCCTCCGACAGGAGAGAGGGAGGGAAGGAGGGAGGTGTGTGTGTGTGTGGGGAGGCAACGTGTGCCGCCTCTGTACCATCATCATCACCCTCATTTCCCTAAAGTATCCCTAAAAAGCCTCATAAACAAGAAACTATTTAACAACGGCGCTGGGTCATTTGTTACGGGAGGAGCTGTTAAAAAAGAAAAAAAGAAAAAAAAAAAGGGCGCGCCCTGCGTCAGGCCACGATGGAGCGACCCCGAGAGAGACAAAGGACCACTGGCAGGACCCATTCCAAAAATTTACTGTCTCCTTAAATTGTTCTCCCGGGAGTTTTATGGACCTGGGAGCCATAAGGCTCCTACGCGCGCTCCGGCAGCGCCTTGGTCCCCCAGAGACTGTTGATGATGAGGTCCTGGCTTGAAGTGAGGTCCTGATGCAAGCCATCATGTGGGAAGTCATACACCCGCACACACACACACACCCACACACACACACACAGATGAATGGGTAGACAGATGGACAGACTATTAAGCTTTCCCTATTCAGAAATCTATTAACGACCCATTAGGCAAATTTATTGAATTTTTAGCGTCTCAATTGGAAATAAAAGACGTCAGAGTTGTGAGAAATTATTGCTTTTTAAACAGTCAATGACGGGATGAGGTACGTTTGTGAATACATAACTGTCAGTGTATCTATCGTCATTGACTCCATTCCATTCAGTGGGTATCAAGGTATATCCACCTTACCCTGCTCCCCGCGTGCAGCTACAGCCACACAATAGCTGCAGGAGGTCCATAAAGATGGATTCTTGGGCTGCATAGCTTACTATATATAAAAAAGTGGGGCTTACTTGTGTCTTGATGATGGTAAGGTGGCATGTTCCCTCACCCTGACGCTTCACCCTCTCAGCTCCATCCATATATATATATATATATATATATATATATATATAGAGAGAGAGAGAGAGAGAGAGAGAGAGAGAGAGAGAGAGAGAGAGAGAGAGAGAGAGAGAGAGAGAGAGAGAGAGAGAGACAACCAGTCCATCGCCACAGATATGTTGATATCGTCACGCAACGAGAGAATCAAAGTTCCTGCATTCATCATCTTCAAGGGGTTTGATCATCTCATTCAGTTTTAATTTCTTCATCGAAACGTCTTCGTCGTCTTTGTTTTTATGGGTTCAAGACAACGCCATGAGAGAGATCACAGCGAGGGCGTCCCAGGGCGCGCAGGATGTTGGCGACGATGTTGGCGGCGGACGGACGGACGACTTGGCTGAGGAGATGACGAGGGAAAGGAAGGGGAGGACAGAGGTAATGACCCGCGGCTCACCTCCCGCCCGCCCGCCAGCCCTCCCTCCCTCCCTCAATACACTGCTGCTGGTGGGAGAGAGAGGGAGAGAGAGAGAGAGAGAGAGGAACTATACCAACAGCTTCTCATCGGGGGTCTTGCAACAGCCTCAAGTGTGTAATACGTCAGGCACTGTTACTTCGAGTGGGTCTGGGTGACCAATGACAGAACTACTAGGCTGAGGAAAAGAGACAAGAGGACGTCTCTCCTCCGCCACCGATGATTTGGTTTTCCTTTGGCCAAGACGCACCGTGCAGGTGGCTAGTGACTCACCAGCAAGCAAAAGGCCTATATTTCCTCACTTGTCAATCGTCTCCTTCAGCATATTTTCATCTTTCTTCCCCTCCGTAATTTCAGTTCTCTCGTTGTACCTACTTGCTGAAGCGAATCTTACTCTTTTCAGATCCATATCACTATATCTGAAGGGGTAGCAGCTGGTGAGTGCTTCCCTCGAGCGGTGTTCGTGTCGACATGTTGAGAATTCTTTATACAGCTGGTCTAGGGCTTCGTTGATGACCTTGGACATAAGAAGGCTTAGAGACGCCGTGTATAAGGAAGAACTGTCCACGGAAACCTCACCTTCCAGCTCGTAGCTCAAGTGAGGGGGAAAGCCAGGAGAAAGCCAATACATGAGGAAAATGTCGATGATCATCTATAGCAGAAATTACCTTTGTTTTCCTGTATTAGGATGTCGACTGTGAGAGACATAGGTTCACGAAGTCGCATTGTTTTGGAGAAGCGTAGCAGCAGATGCGGTAAGCGCACACACACACACACACACACACACACACACACACACACACACACACACACACACACAACCTTGCCTAACATCAGCACCGATGATTACGATCTCATTGACGGCGATGAGAAGAAGGTGTTTGATTCGATACCAAGAAAGGCATCAGATCGGGTAATCCGATCCAACCTCTTCATCATCATCCATGAAACCACTCGTGAGATATTACCCTCAATGACTATCATTTGTCATACACACACAGTCATGAGCTAACACTTGCCTGTGAACATGGCACGAAAATAACCTTAGAGTGACACAAATACACCTGCTTGTTCATTGGCCCTTTTTCTCCTCACTGTCACATCGGTGAGGGGATTACAAAATATTCTCATACCATATAAAAAAGACACTTGAAAGCAGAACAAGCACATGCTTGCAGTCTCACAAGTAGAACCAAGCATTCAACACAAGCATAAACTCAGACAACTAATAAGGGCAACTCTACGTTAGCATCGCAAACTGGAATCGAAGTACGCACGCTTACCTGTAGATACATAAAGACACAGGGAGGAACATCCTCACACATCCCCAGCAGTAGCGCCGACACCATCCATCCCCCCACCCCTGTGAGAGTTGTGGGTAAAGTATGAGAAAAGAAGAGCGAGAGACGTAACTGGTCGCGACCCCCGCCCTGAGAGGCCCATAATGAAGACAGTATTGATCCACAACCTGGGACACTCGCCAAGACCTTCTCCTACTGGTGGTGGTGGTGGTGGTGGAGCATGGGCAAGATGGTGGTGCTGGAGGAGAGAGGGAGATAGAGCTACTCCTGCCGAAGGTTACTGGTGTTGGAGAGAGGGAGGAAGAACTGCTGGTAGTGATGAAGAGGAGGTAGTGATGATACTATCAAAGGATGCTTATGTTGGAGGATGATTAAGTTGCTGAAGGAGTAGAACAAAAAATGGAAATTGCTTCTGGTTCATGGAGGAAGGAAAGCTGTTAGTGTTGGAGGGAGGTAGATTAATTAATGATGGTAGGCGACGAGCGGATGGTGATGCTTGAGGGAGGGAAAGCCGGTGCATTGTTCTGAGGATGGGCAAACTGATGATGACGGTACGACGAAGACAAGAAGATCAGACGTTCGTCCTGGAGATGTTAGTAAGGTGCAACCCATCGTTGAGGGAGGGGGAGGGATATGCTACTTCTTGTATGCTGAGGATGTTAAAGCTCTCGGTGTTGGAGACGATGGGTATAAGCTGTCACTTCGTGTCAGAATGATGGAGAGGTAAGGGGGGGGGGGTAATGTTGGAGAGTAAGTTGTCGGTGTGAGAGGAGGAAAAGCTGCGTATGTGGGAGGAGAGGAAGCTGTTGGTTGTTGGAGAAAGGTGGATGCTGCAGGGGCAGGAAAAGGGTAAGCTGCTGGTGTTTGCGAGAGAGAGAGAGAGAGAGAGAGAGAGAGAGAGAGAGAGAGAGAGAGAGAGAGAGAGAGAGAGAGAGAGTAAACTGGCCACAAAGGTCCGTGAAGTTCAACCTTGTCTGTTGAACGTGTACGTCCGAGCATCATGCAGTCGTACCTATAGCCATAAGCCAGCAGAGTATGAGGACATCCTTAGTGGTTGGATCTTAGTCCATTTAATCCACTCAAAATTTAAGCTCATTGTCTGTGGTCTTTCCTCACTGCTCGTGGCCAGGAAGTGAGGTAACGCTTGAACAAGCCTGAAGACAATGTCTCCAAATTCTTCCGTCATATCATCCTTGAACGAACCTCGAAACTGTCTCTACATCCTTGAGTATTATCCTCCTGAATGTTTCTACAAGGAGGTATAGAGTGATTCTGTTTGTCTTTTCTTCGTACGCTGCAATGTGCTGCCCAGCTTATCAGTGTCGTATCTCTTAGCTGAGGAGGGTACATGATAAGAACATATGAAATTAGACCACCAATTTATCGACTATCTCTTTGAGGGAGGATGAACAGCTGGGTGGACTGTGGACCGACAGCCGCGACTAGGATTCGAACCTTGAGTCACGGTCAGGAACACCACCCACCACTCACTCTCTACAACCCAGCCACGATTCACTACAACCCACCCTGACTCACTCTATACACCTAGCATGATTCATCACCTACATCCCATCCTGACTCAGTGAAAGCCATTTACATTCTTTTTTCCTTTTCCTCCTATGTTCACTGATGTGTCTTCTGTCCCCACTAGCGTCTCCCCCACTCATGCCCTAACCACTGCTCCCTACATCACTCAGTTTCCCCTCCTGTTACCCCAGCCATCATCCATATCCCAACCTGGAAACTGACAAAGCTCACCTTGTTTTAGGACGGGGAGGGAGAGAAAGGTTTACTACTGTCGATCGAACAACTCCTGGAGTCTTGGGAGGAGGAATAAGTCTCAAGAACCTTCCTCCTGGATTCTGAAGGTTCACTGCTATCACTCAGTATTCATTATGGATTCGACCCTTTAGCTGCTGAATAACCTACGAGACTTCAGTGACTTTCTGGACGTATACTGGCTGTAGTGGGTGGACATGTAGCCTGCAACTTAACGAGGCGTGAAAGGGAAAAATAGCGTGTGGATTGGACGACTTCATTTAGGGTCTTGGTCTAAAGATAAAAGGTTTGAATGAAGATGAAAATATATGGTGCCTTTATGGGCTTCATGAAAACATTTGATGACTATAAACTGATACGATCTATCGTATAGCGTTCAAGGAAGACCAAATTGACAGGAAAAGAGTTCTTAACTGGCCAGTAACGTTTGAATAAATAAGTAATGTTGAGAATTGAATGATTTGAAAGAATGGAACATTACTCCAAGCGTAAGTCGTACCACCATCATTTATTGTTGTATATCTTAATGGGTTGGGGTTATACGTGAGGTGGATAGTAAAGATAGGTCAAATCTCTGGAAAGGTTGATATGATGAAGACTGAGGTTTGAGACTGTTGTAGGGTTTTTTTTTTTGTGTGTGTGTGACGTTGCTTCTGTCAGGCGAGGTCAGATAATGAGTTGGGCAGAGTGGTAAGGTATTTTGATGATGTATGCAGCAGGACCTTGTTTAAAAAGGAACACAAGCGAGGGACTTGGAACACGTGTGTGTGTGTGTGTGTGTGTGTGTGTGTGTGTGTGTGTGTAATTACCTACTTGTGCTGTGCAGGGAGGGAGTTCTATAGCTCTGGGGTGCCCCATGTCAAACGACTTTACGAACACTTGTAACATTACGTTTATCCACTACTCTCATACCATAAAAGTACTTTTCTATATCTTACGTTCTTTAAGAGTTGATACACCCATCCACACTGTGTGGTACCCCATCCACACCGTGTGGTATCCCATCTACACCCTGTGATACCCCATCCACACCGTGCGGTATTCCATCTACACCTGTGGTATCCCATCCACACCCTGTGACACCCTATCCACAACGTGTGGTATCCCATCGATATTGTGTGGTACCCCATCCACACCGTGTGGTACCCCATCCTCACCATGTGGTATCCCATCCACATAGAGTGGTACCCCATCCTCACCATGTGGTATCCCATCCAGACAGTGTGGTACCCCATCCACACCGTGTGGTACCCCATCCACACCGTGTGGTACCCCATCCACACCGTGTGGTAACCCATCCACACCGTGTGGTACCCCATCCACACCGTGTGGTGACCCATCCACACCGTGTGGTGACCAATCCTCACCGTGTGGTACCCCATCCACACCGTTTGGTACCCCCATCCACACCCTGTGACACCCCATCCACGACCTGTGGTACTCTACCCATAGCTTGTACCCTAACCGTAAACTGTGGTACACCATCCTCACACTATGGTACCGCACCAACACCCTGTGGTACCCCATCCACACCTTGTGGTACCCTATCCACACCCTGTGGTACCGCACCTACACCCTGTGGTACCCAGTCCACATGACGTTGCAACCTGTGTTACCTCATCCAAATCCTGTGGTTACCCCATCCACAAACCATGTTGTACCCCATTCACACACTGTGGTTACCCCATCCACAAACACTGTGATAATCCATCCACACACACTGTGGTTACCCCATCCACACACACACACACTGTGGTTACCTCATCCACACACACTGTGATAATCCATCCACACACTGTGGTTACCCTGTCCACACACACACACACACACACACACACACACACACACACACACACACACATACACACACAATGTGGGTACCCCATCCACACACACACACACACATACACACACAATGTGGGTACCCCATCCACACACACACACACACACAAACACTGTGGCACCCAATCCACGACCTGTGGTACCCACCCCATCCGCTGAGGATGAACCCAGTAGCTCGCCACAACGCCACACCGCTGAATCCATCATCCCATTGTAAGCTCCATTCGGTAATTACATATTAATAATATAAAGAAGAAGAAGAAGAAGAAGAAGAGAAAAAAAACGGGGTCTCATTATGTATTTCCGTTGTGCACTTCGAAGCATTACTGTTTTTGCCATCGCCACGCAAAACCGGTTCCTGTAAATGAGCTCGCTCGCCTCTCTCTCTCTCTCTCTCTCTCTCTCTCTCTCTCTCTCTCTCTCTCTCTCTCTCTCTCTCACCAGATGTTCGCCTCTGCTCCCTTTGTCTTTTGTTCGCCAGCGAGTCCTTAATGTTAATCGTTGACACGGGGAAGTAACAGGCAAATGTGGTAATGGTTTATGTACATAATGCAAGTTTTGTACGCCACCGAAACCCGTCAGGTCTCCGCCGGGCGGATGTGTGTGTGTGTGTGTGTGTGTGTGTGTGTGTGTGTGTGTGTGTGTGAGCGGGTCTCTCAACTCACATGCTCCTCGAACCTTGTGAGTTTTGGACGCGCCAGCCACCTCACTACTGCTGTTCTTGGACCTGTGTGTGTGTGTGTGTGTGTGTGTGGCTAGCTATCGAGTGTCTACGTCCAACTGAGTGTATATATATATATATATATATATATATATATATATATATATATATATATATATATATATATATTATCCCTGGGGATAGGGAAGAAAGAATACTTCCCACGTATTCCCTACGTGTCGTAGAAGGCGACTAAAAGGGGGAGGGAGCGTGGGGGCTGGAAATCCTCCACTCACGTTTTTTTTTTTTTTTTAATTTTCCAAAAGAAGGAACAGAGAACGAGGCCAGGTGAGGATATTCTCTCAGAGGCCCAGTCCTCTGTTCTTAACGCTACCTCGCTAACGCGGGAAATGGCAAATAGTTTGAAAGAAAAAAGAAAAGATATATATATATATATATATATATATATATATATATATATATATATATATATATATATATTTATATATATGCTTTCGGTATAGACGAGTTATGATAGTCAATTTTGCTATGTTGCGTCTCTATATTTTCGAGCTATGACTGCACGTTGCTGTGTTGTGTTTACAGAAGGCTGGGTTCTGATTGTATTTTGCTATGTTGTGTTATTTTTTGTCGGTCAGTAACTGTGCTTTGTTATGTGTGTACAATACTCGGTTATTACTTGAAATCTTTTTTATCATCAGATTTATACAATATCAGAAAATATCTGTTAGGTATATATATATATATATATATATATATATATATATATATATATATATATATATATATAGATAGATAGATAGATAGATAGATAGATAGATAGATAGAGAGATGTGCTTGCGTGTGCGTGTGTGTGTGTCATCCTTTTTTTGTTACCAAGTAATTACGACTTTCAGTTTTGTGACTCTGTTTCCTACCGCTGTGTGCTTGGATCCTGTCCAACAGGTTTGCATCCTGTTACACTGTGAGAGTATCTCGCGCCGTTGTGATTGTATCATTGGGGGGGGGGGGGGGGACCCCCCAGACTGTCTCTAGATTATACATCTAAGAGATCCGGTGTATTTTATGAGACTCTGGCGAGGCGTTGTACTTGTCTCTTTTAAGTGTGATATAGTTTATGTTCCTGTTATATAGAGAGAGAGACATTACCACAAGAGGTCCATGAATCAGTCGATTTACGGAGTTCTAGGGTTTAGAAAGTGGGCGGCCTGGTGCACCCCAAACGCCCACAGTGAGTGTGGGTGGTGCTCTGAGGCTACAGACAGCAGTTCCAGAGAGATAGATTTTTACCCCACTAGGTGATCAAGTGGTACGCTATCCGCCTTCTGTTCAAGGTAGCCCGGGTTCGATTCTTGGGAGCGCAGTGGGAGAAATGTATTTGGATGGGTCTATATATGAACATTACAATATACAGATAAGGCTGTGCGGAGCGTGAATGTGTTGGAAATGCAATGTCTGAGGACAATGTGTGGTGTGAGGTGATCTGAGCCAGTGAGTAATGAAAGGGTAAGAGAGATGTGTGGTAATAATAATAAAAAAAAAAAAAGTGTGGTTGAGGAAGCAGAAGAGGGTGTGTTGAAATGATTTGGACATATGGAGAGAATGAACGAGGAAAGATTGACAAATAGGATACATGTGTCAGAAGTGGAGACAGAGAGACCAAATTAGAGATAGAAGGATGGACGAAAAGTATTTTGAGTGATTGAGGCCTGAACATGCATGCAGGAGGGTGAAAGGTGTGCACGGGACAGAGTAAATTGGAACAAAGTGGTGAAGAGGGGTCGACGTGCTTTCAATGGACTGAACCAGGGCATATGAAGCGTCCAGGGTAAATCATCGAAAGGTCTGTGGGGTCCGGTCGTGACTAAGGAGCTATGGTTTCGGTGTATTACACACGACAGCTAGAGAATGGATGTGAACGCGGATGTAGCATTTCTTCATCTGTTCCTGGCGCTTCCTCGCTAACGCTGGAAACACGACGGAGTACTAAAATATAGATATATCTCTACATCCTGCTCTCAAGTCATTTACGAAATGATTGTGGAAAAAACAAAAGAAGGTTGAAGAGGATTTGTGGCTAAAGATCACCTCATCCTGTCCGCTGTGGTTTACTAGCGTCTCGTTAACTCCATGTAGCAGAAACTTGTTTTGCCCCAAGATATATATATATATATATATATATATATATATATATATATATATATATATATATATATTCACCACACATACTACGATACAGGAGGATAAACAACCTCAAAGTTTATGAATCATTCACATGTATGAGTAAATCTTAGACAGACGTTGGGAGGGTAATACATCAATGAATTGTAATCCATTTTATCCAGGCTTTGTCTCGTAGAATGAATTGTGAGTTCTGGGTTCTATAAATCACCCAATGTCTGGGAGGTTGTGTTGCAGGACGCTGGTGCAGGCTGGCTGCTGCTGCTGTCTCCCCTCTCCCTAACTCCTGACCTCTCGTCTCCCCTCCTCCTCCTCCTGCCCTTCAACCCGTCCCACCCTTTCCCTCCCTTGCACACCAGCTCCGACCACCCTCCCCACACTCGCCTCTCCTCCCCACTGCTACAGGAAGGAGGCCTCGTTTCACCGTCTTCTTTATTCCAACCGTAATTGGTTCTGAAAAATAATTACCCGGAAAAGTTGAAATGGCGCTCTAGTTCACTTGGCTAATGGTAGAAGACTTATTTATCTTCGCGGCCAATTGCTGACGACCCCTGCCGGGTCCACAACCCGCTCCTGACGGGGGGGCAGGGGGGGGGGCGTGGGTCTTCGACCCGTTCCTGACGAGGTACCCCTTGGGTCCTCGACCCGCTCCTGACAGGGTCCTTGACAAGCTCCTTACTGGGCACGCTAACCCAGTCAGGTAATCCTGAGGTGAGGGGGGGGGATGAAAAGCAGGACTGCCTGTAGGCCGACTGCCCAGCCCGTGCGTAATTCATCGTCAGCAGCGTCTCGCCCGCTACACCACGGAAGCCCAGAAGGAGGAGGTGCTGTATGCTGGTGAAGGGTCTTGGGTGGATGGCTGGCTGGCTCAGGGGCCAGGTCCTAGCTGCCAGAGTTGTAACCCAGGGTC
This sequence comes from Panulirus ornatus, assembly GCF_036320965.1. Classification (NCBI taxonomy): domain Eukaryota; kingdom Metazoa; phylum Arthropoda; class Malacostraca; order Decapoda; family Palinuridae; genus Panulirus; species Panulirus ornatus. Next base: position 14,407,699 of record NC_092292.1, read on the forward strand.
CTGGTACTTCGAGAGAGGTCCCTTGTACTTGGGTCCTCTCTCTCTCTCTCTCTCTCTCTCTCTCTCTCTCTCTCTCTCTCTCTCTCTCTACCCCCTGCCTAGTACGTTGTGTGGTGTGGCAGTTTGAGTCGCGCCGGTTGAGGGAGGAGAGGAGGAGGAGGAGGAAGGGGGTGCATTAGAAAAGAAAATGCTGTGAGCGCTACGTGCTGGGCCTACTTATGGACGAGATGTCGTCGCTAGGTATCTCTCTCTCTCTCTCTCTCTCTCTCTCTCTCTCTCTCTCTCTCTCTCTCTCTCAGACACACGAGTCCCGTGACTCTCTTCGCCTCTAAAGCGACATCCGGGACCGTCTTCGAACGAGTGGTCTGTTCCGGACGCTGCTGGTGTCAGGCAGATTCTGCCTCCCCCACATCCCCTTTACTAACCACTCCGCTGCTGTGTCGTTCTTAACATACGGCCCATTTGCTGTATAATTCGTGCACCAATTTTCGTGCTGTTCGTATCACGCACATTACGGTTCGTGTCGCTAGTTATTTTAGCAGCTTCGTTCGTGCCACTTGCTGTGCTTTTACTACTTGCTGTGTATTCGCACTGCTCGCCGTGCAGTTCGCCACCACCTGCCATGCAGTTAGAACCACTTTTATGGTATTGGTACCACTTACCGCACGGTTCGCACCCTTATACCTTACTCCTTATTACAGTATCGAACACGATTAATCCCACCTTACGTCTAGTATCATGTGGTGTTCTGCCTGGCCACGACTTCCCATCTACTAAATTCCAGGAATTATGTTCTCTTTCCCTCGCACAGTTCAAACAATGGCGCTATGTCTTCAGTCATCCCTCGACCTTTGAGTCATTTGTCTTTCATACTCGGCCTCGTCTTTGGTCCAGTAGTATTGTGTCCCCTTTTCCATTTCCCCCACCTCAAGACGCTTCCATTTGTCGTTACTCAGTACTTGATTATGTATCTGTTTGTGCAGACGATATATATATATATATATATATATATATATATATAATGACATTTATTTATGTTATATTTTCTTTTTACTCCCTTCTTTCATCCTTTCATCAGTGTACATACCAGCATTACCCTACCTCCTCAATCTTGCTATCACTCATGACAAGAATCTCTGTCTCCTATACATTCAACTATGCTGACCTGATCTCTACCTACGAAAATCTGTTCTTTCACCAAGATCACTTTGGTGTATCAACATAAAGGGTGAAGTGCCCCCTTAATACATGCCCTGATAGATTTGCTGGCGGTACGCCTTCTGTCTCGACAGACAGGAACAGGATGATATATATATATATATATATATATATATATATATATATATATATATATATATATATATATATACATTGCTTCGACCAAGAGGCGCAGCTGTATCGAGCCTGTCCTTCTCAAAAAGGCAGACGCAGCAATGATTGTGGTGGCAGTCCCTGAATACATTCAGTCTACCATCGCAGCTGTATCGAACGCTCCGTTTCGACGAGCAAAGACAAGCCAACAGTGACAATAGACTCTACAGTTTAGACCAAGCGTTCAACTGCGTACTTCAGGACCGCCGGAAAACATTTGTCTACGTATATACGGGAGTCAACTGCCTCTTGGCAGTCACCCTCCTCCCCACTGCAAACCATGTTGATCTATGGGGCGAAAGGAGTCAAGCAGTAAGGGCAAAGGACTCGGCAACAGTGGGTGTAGGAAAACCCGGCCCCTCTGTAGGCGCAAGGACCTGGCCATGGTACCAGGAGCTTCAGGACTCGGGTCACAGTGGCGAGAGAGAGAGAGAGAGAGAGAGAGAGAGAGAGAGAGAGCTGAGCGGATGGTGGTATATGTTGACATCCCTGGTGCTCACCGGGCCACATAAATCTTCAGGGCCATTTAGCCTGGGTTCGTAACCTTGCCGGATATACGAGATAAACAGAGATTCATGCTAATGCCCAGGCGGATTCAATCCATTTAAAACTACGTTCTTTTGTTTATCCTTCCCACTCCTCCACCTCCCCCCCCCCCCCCCCCCGAGGTGAATAAGGTCAGTGATAAAACATTCAAAGGTCTATTGTCACTGCTTTATTGAGCTTCTACTCGTACTTTTCTATCCAGATGCGTGTGCATGTGTGTGTCACTCTCTGTCTGTCTGTCTGTCTGTCTCTGAACGTCAGTAGCCACGTGTATCCTTGCCTTTATCTACCTACCTACCTACCTACCTACCTACCTGTCTATCTATCTATCTGCATTCGGAAGTAGCGCCTGCGTCCGTCACTAGGCGCTGGCCACTAGTCGTCCTCGAGGAAATACTCAACTCGGGAGACAAAGGCGAGGAGGGCGATAATGACCTCCCTCTCGTCCCCTTCGTCTGCAGCGCTCATGAGCACCGCGCGCACCCCAAAAGATTCGACTCTTGCTTCGCGGCCTAACTCACTGATTCGTATGACGACCCCCGCAGGTAGATAGAGAATGTTTACAATCTATGCTTGATTGGAGTGCGCACCGGGATCACACTGCGCCGCACGCGGAGCTGCTGCGCTGGGAGAGGGGGACGGTGGGGGGACACCAGCCTCCAGCAGCGTATTGGAAGACCCATCGGCGCACGACGGGCAAACCCACTTGCCTCGATGGCGAACCACCACGTCCAAAACCACATGAATCACAGCAAAACCCACCTCTCCCAGAAGCCTTAAAGTCTTTTTTTAAAAGAAAACTGTCACCCAAATCTTTAAGTGTAAGTTCTTCCCCGACTTAAAGATAAGTATCGAAGTGGTGTGTCTATCGCGGATGAGTTCCGTACGATACGAAACGTTTCGGTCAGTAGAGGAACGGGAAGGAGTGTTTTCGCCGAGGTCGTACACGCCTCTTGTTTACACCGAGTGGGGCTCCACCTTTCCCTTGTAAACGCGCTGAATCCTAGTACCTTGAGACAATTTATAGCATTAATTAACATATTCATAGGAACATTTATGTCATAATATTTAATGACGGTAAGTCGAATTTAGAATGGGGGTTTCTAAGTACGGTGTCAATAGTTGCCGGGGATCATACACGCTGGGGTTACGTATGGACGACGTGAAGTGAAGGAACTTGTGAGCAATTCCTCTCCTCCCACTTTTCCCTGGCGGTGGACCAGGATGGTTTCTTCCCGGACTGACAACTTCACGAGTGAGTCATTTGCATTCCGTTAACTGTGGTGGCCTCGAATGGTGATGGCTGCGAAGTCTTGGGCTTTGTGGCAAGCGACCTTACTCATTGGCTCTGTCGAGTGTTACTTGGGATCGAGAGCTATGAAGAGGAATTGTACTGATATCGTCATTTTTTCTTTCTGCATCCTGGAAGTGGCGAGGCTACTTTGCAAAAGGGTCTCCAACTGCTCACCTCCAAAAGGATATTGTTCCCTCTTAACTCGACCTAAGCCCCTGCTCCTTCTGGTATGTGAACGATCATTTACTGTTCACACTATATGTCCCTTGTTGTTCTTGTGGTTCTTCTGTCATTTGTCTATATCACCATCCAATTCCCACCAGCATTCTTGAGTCTCTCTCTCTCTCTCTCTCTCTCTCTCTCTCTCCCTTCCTTCTCACACACACACACACACACACACACACACACACACACACACACACAAAACTCCTGTGATAAATTCACTGTACTCCCCATTACCACTCCTGTGCTGTCCACTCACTCATATCTCATGTTTAGAAAGTTCCTCAGCGCTGTGTTCAGTGTCTCGTCCTGCAGATTTCTTACCTACTCAAACCCCAACACCTCACGTCTGGTCGTACCTACATTATTGCCCATTTAATCACTTATGCAATGTCCCTTCCAGGTACCACACATCGCACGATAGGATAAGACTCACACTCGAACCTCTTCTCACTCAAAGGCACATCACCAAAGGTCCTGTCTCAATACTAAACACCTTTCTTATATCAACAGTCAGTTGTTATACGTATGGCTCAGTCTGTGCTTTAACAAGGTATTGATGATGCATTCTAATTCATAAGCAAAGCAAAGCCTCTGAGTTTACTAGTCTCTCTTGAATGTACAAGACGATTATTCTGACCAACTTCGGCATTTACGTCACTTAATTACGGCAACGATTCGAACTCTTCCCTCGAATATTTGCACGGGTTAGTCGAACGAAGCTTTTGTCTATCTCCATGTGTTCATCTGCTGGTACATCCTTCCCTTCATAAGTCACTGTCCCCTCTTCCATCTGCGTCACATTTACGTTGACCTCATTTACAATCTTCCTCATGAATCATACGCTTTCTCCTTTCGCAGATAGCCACAGTATCTCCTTTTCCTCTCCATCATTTCCACCCCACATCATTATGTAAGATATTGTTTTCTCCTCCATGTTTACCTTTCCATATCCTCTCACGCTCATCACAGCTAAATCACTCACCTCACAATTCATCCTCCCATCTTACCTCCCAAATTGACTTCTATATCCAAAATAAACCATCTACGAAAAAAAGGAACTATTTTCTATAACTTTCTCTCTCTCTCTATCATTTTTTTTTGTCTGTCTTCGAACTTAAATGACTTCAGACTCCTTGGTAACATTCCCAACACAATCTGAAAGAAGGGGGTTGTTCTGGGATGCAATACTGAAGGCATCTCCATGAAGTTCAGCTTCAGCTTAGAAATTTTTATCTCTACCACCATGAGACCAAATTCAAGTTAGAGGGCCCGTTGATAGAACAATGGACGTATGATACTTAAAAGCCATGAAGACGTATGTAATATTAGTATAACTAATGACAAATATATATATATATATATATATATATATATATATATATATATATATATATATATATATATATATAAATATTCGCCATTCTCCTGGCTCCTTGGTCGAAAACAAAGCCAAAAAAAAAAAGAAATCAAAAAATCGTCTAGAGACATTCGTTCCACCGAGGCTTCATTCGTACGCTTCGCGAAGCATCTGCTCCAGTGAAGCTTCAATCACAAGATTCGCCAACCTGATTCGCCAGAGGTGAAGCATCACGCGTACTCAGGTATACTTATCATTACGTTTCTCTTGACGATAGATTATTGGTGTCAGGGATCCCCTTCCCACGCAAGTGGATTGCTACTCTGCCAAGGGAGGGTGTGGGATGGTGTCCTCCTCCCCTGTGGCTGACGCACTTCACCTCATCCACCTCTTCGATGTATATCAACCGACTTATATTTCTCTCTTGTGTCTCTCCCCTGATGATGTGATTATAAACGAAAGTGCACTTGGGAACTTATCGTGTTTCATTTTCCCCGTGGACTCTTAGGAATATATATATATATATATATATATATATATATATATATATATATATATATAGTAACAAGTGGAGCAGGATCCACAGCTCTAGCGCTCGTGCCAACATACCCGCTCTACGAGATGCCACCTTGCTAATGTTTCCTCAGAGCTTCTCCCTATATGCTCAGCCCCTACAACATATATATACTCACTAACCTTCTTATCCTCACCGGTATTTCATAATCCCTTCACTATGTACGATTCAAGAGCCTTTATATTCTATGTGGAAATATGTATTAATGCTTGAATGATATAAGCATTCGTCTATCTGTCCACGAATTAACATCTATGTATATAAGTTAAGAGATCGAGCATACATCTGACATTTCTTATCTAATTTATCTACTTCCTATTCATCTTCCTTTTGATATGAACGTAGACCCTCGGGCATGTATCTATACTGTTTTATATGTTTCCTAACCTGTAATCAAATTACCTAGCTATAAATTCAATTACATTTTGACTTTTTTGTCTCTACCATTTCACTTTAGGATTTTCCCACTTTGTAACGCTACGTTTTTTCGAAATATAGTAATTTTTATATTATCTCCCCTATCTCCTCCCAACACCTATATCTTATATTTGAAGGTACAAACATATCTTAAACTTATTTTCTCAAGCCTTAAGCGTTTCTACATGCTGAAGATTGGAGTTGGTATCATAGATAGAACCCTGTATACTATAATGCTCACAAATCATGCCGTGCATCATACACATACATGGGCATAGCCTTCACTAACAGTATGATAGCGTGGCTATTATAAGCCTCCAGTGAAAGCATTATGCACGCATTACTATGGCCATCAGAATACATATAAATAGCTATAAGCCTCTCTTGAAAACAGTACACACAAGCGATCACGGCTGTCATCACACGAGTCTGATAGCATGGCAATTATAGACCTCCCTCGAAAGCATTATACCCACACACACACACACACACACACACACACACACACACACACCCACACACACACACTCATAAATGTGGCCGTCATCACAAAGAGTCTAATGGCGTGCCAGTTATAGGCCTCCCGTGACAGCGTAATTGGCTGCTCTGGTCTTACTAAGTGGTGACTAACGGTATACTGTACATCACATATGTACACAACGGGCTCAATTATGCAGACGTGTCTAAGGAAGGAACGCGCCCCCTCCCTCCTGGCTGCTGGAGAGGCGGGCGACGAGGAACTGGTGGCGGGCGAATGAAAGAGATTGTTGAAGAAGAGCATAGAGCGACAGAGTGATTAAAGAAAGTGAGGTGGAAATGTCTGAAGTAAAGAATCAATGAGAGAAATTGTTAGATATGGTTATATAGATACACAAACCACACAAACCCAACGTCCAAGTGGGATGGTCTGGCTTTAACATGCATCAAAAACATGCTATCCCCTGAGCAACAATAATAGGGAAGCAAAATAAAGGCCTTCTCCCCACCCTCCATTCCCTTTAGAAACACGCCGGATGGGAAACAGGTCAGGGGAGAAAAAAATACCTTGCAGGACTAATATGTCTGAAGAAAATTTTCAAAGGAAAGTCAGATGTTACAATGAACGTATCATGCGTCCCCATCACCAAAGACACGCGAAGGAATGTTTATGGAGGTGTCTTTAGTGACGAGTGAGTAAGCTGCAAACCATTTTCTTTACCAGACGCTGACAAATAAACTGGATGAAAGCGTAAGGCACATTGAACACTCTTTTCTGATCTACTTGGTCAAAGAAAACGCTAATATGCCCAGCTGTTGAGCTGATGTCTCGTATGGACCGGACTCTTATCTCGCAGCGCCCACAATTTGACCTCTCAGCCATACAGGCTTATAATACAAACTTAAATCAATGGCGCTAATTTCATAGATTTAATACAAGTGCTAAACTAGACTCTTAAAGCATAGTATTAATCACCCTTTCTCCATCACCAGTCCAGGAATGATTCATTTAATATATGACGACTGCAGCGCACAATTCAGTGTCTCTCGCTTCTCCACACCTCAACTTCTAATCCACGACAGTGACCACACCACCAGGCTCCTCATCGCCCTTGTACCACCACAGTCCACAATGTTACGAGAGGAAATAAACCTCTGTCTGCTGGTTCAGATTCACGGGTTCGGATCAGTGTGTCAGGATTCACGTGTTCGGATTCACACTTCACGGAGAGCGTGTGAACTCTAAGATGCGGATATGTCCCCATCTGTACCCAACTTAGTATGGTGTATGTGTAGGTACACACACAACGGGGGAAAAAATGGTAAATAATTACACAAGGTTAAGAAACGAGTCAACACCAGTTCGGGTTCGGATCAGTGTGTCAGGATTCACGTGTTCGGATTCACAGTTCACGGAGAGTGTGTGAACTCTAAGATGCGGATATGTCCCCATCTGTACCCAACTTAGTATGGTGTATGTGTAGGTACACACACAACGGGAAAAAATGGTAAATAATTAAGCAAAGTTAAGAAACAAGTCAACACCAATGCAAAAATTTCCATCCGTAATGCACAAATAACAATGAAAAACAGTAATCACACACACACACACACACACACACACACACACACACACACACACACAGCTCGTACAGACAGATATACGAACAGTCCTATAATTACCTACGTCCAAAACAATCCATGAACGAGTGAATAGCTAAACAAGTAAACATCTCGTTTTCTTTTAAGCTATGTGGTACGTTAACCACTGTATTACTTTAACTACTCATCACTTAATGTGCAACTAAACCCATAATGTATAAACCACAGTATTTACTCTACAAAACATTCCTGTATATGTGTCTGCCACTCTAACTATCTAATTGTACCTCACTCAAGTGCTTATCCAAGACGTGGACAGCCTACCTTGGTCTGAAACTCTTTTACGATTAAATATCTTATTACTATCATGACCCCTCACAGTTCTAGAATAATATCTATCATCACCTCAGCTTTGTAATGTCATCCGAATGAATGCCTATGAAATTCAACAAAACGTTATTCATAATCCTGGTAACAGTGTCGAGTTTTGCACACACTGACTGTCTCTCTTTCTCTGAGATGCTAGGCTGCATGACTCCTACCCGTGCTGTGTTCTGGGGTCTCGAAATGATGTACGTTATCCCCAAAACATGTCAACATCTTTGGTAATAAGATACATTCTAAATACGACTGAAATTCAACTTCCCTTTCCGCCAAGATGATCCGAAAAGGTTCATTTCGAGGTTCGTTTGAATGAACATCCATGAAAAAGTGGATATTTGTATATCGAATCGTCGTTTTTCAAAATGCATATATACATATATATATATATATATATATGTATCTTTATATTGTCTACAAATTTCACCATAATAAAATATAGATAAAAGAATATACGAGGATAAACAATACAGAAAAACAACTCCACCTACTTGCGTTCTTGGTCTCGAGGTCTCGTTCACTGCTTCGCCACCAGGGTCAAACATGTCTATAATTCCAACGTAAAAAAAAAAGATATGATTACTTACCTCGTCAAGGTAGTCCGGCTTCTTCATTACAACTTCCTCATCCGAATAAACATTATTGTTTCATCTGGGCAACAGTTCTCTGAAGGTCTTAGAACGAACACTAATGATGGTTACGGCATCAATAACCGAATGTTTACACGTTTGGAGAGTCTGTCCACCCAGCGTGGGTTGCTTTAGCCTAGTTATCACTTATCAGTTACTGTACTTATAGTCACTGGTACGTTACAGTTGTCACAACGTAACACTTAGAGGTAACACTGAGGTAACATCGGCTCAAAACGCGATAAAAACGAAAGTACAAGCACAGACACACTGCCTACATCCGTGAGGTGACAGTGATCCGGGTCAACTAAATCAGGGTTAGGGAGGGACTGTGTCCACCGTAACTATGCCACATTGCCGCTGGTAGTTTCGAACAGTCGTTAGGAGTGTCGTGGCGAGCGCCATCTCTCCGGTAGGCTTGTAACTTGTGAAGGAAAGCGTGAGGACTGAGCTAAACTAAACCAATTCGTGTTTCCAGACCAGATCAGGGTTTTCGTCACTCCCCCTCACTGATCGTAAAAATATGTGTTTACATACGGTATCAGGGACTTGTTAAACCTGATCACTGGTTGTGGGAATATGTACGAGTGTTCTAGAAGTTATTGTAATCATTGTTTCTTTATATATTTTGGAATCATTGGGTAATTGTTGGAACCTTAGATGTTTGTGTGTGAGTCCTGGGCATTCTGCAGACGAAGTAGACCACACACACACACACACACACACACACACACACACACACACATATATTTATATATATATATATATATATATATATATATATATATATATATATATATATATATATATATATATAAACTCGTAGCGGATGCAGATAAGGAAACTGCTTAGCTGTCTAAGTCTACTTCGTATATACTTGGCATTACGTTATCCTCCGCAACTTGCAGGCTTCATCATGCTAATTCCTTACGGAACGTAGAATAATATCGGTACTTGTATCCAATCAAGAAACATTTTTTTGGAGAACAACGTTTACGGTCTTTTCAAGTCGTAAAATCTTGTATTTTGAATTCTAAAGCTAATAGTCAGGCCCAAGATTCTCTCTCTCTCAGTCACTCGCTACAAGGACTGAGCACCATGGTTATCCAACACGTAACCTTTTTCTATGTGTCTTCAACACTGAGACGATATATCGAGAGAGATAGAGATACACTGGTGTGCTTCCACATAGGATAGCGAGCGACTGTCTTATATGTGTAGGGAATGCGGGTCTCGTCCATTCAATTACGACTGCTGTTGTTATTAGTTGACTGGTCACTTGGAATATTAGGTCTATCAACTACCAAGGTCATTAAAGTCAAACGAAAGGTGTTAAAAGCTGTTGTTTCTAAGACCATCCACACTCTCACTGTTCCTCTGAGTTACGTCAACACTCACGGTTCTTTTAAAGCTAAGTTCTGATTCATAGTGTTGCATAGTGTGTATAGGGGCGTGGCTATTACGCAAGTTTACATGGTTGCTTCGTATAATCTCAATACCTGTCTGATGTAGGTGATTTAATCCCAGAACCTGGAGTTCCAACCCTTCGTTTCTCTGGGGTATATGTGATGCTCTCCTTAAGGTATCAGCTGTGCTGCTTTACTTTCGATAAGTAATCGAATAGTCATTTCTCCATTAGAGGGGTGATCATAGCCTAGCTGTCAGCGTTCCCGACTACCACGCAAAATGTCCTGGGTTCGAATCCTGGCTGTTGGAGGGTATTATGTGTTCTATGAAAGTGCGCATACACATGCACTATATTCGCATGTGTGTGTGTGTGTATATATTTATATATATATATATATATATATATATATATATATATATATATATATATATATATATATATATATATATATATATATATATATATATATATATATATATATATATATATATATATATATATATATATATATTACGAAGCCACTTTGCTCTGGAGATCCACACAGCCAGGAATGTCCCTGGGGCTGGCAGCCCCCTTCGTGGGGCTACCAACCTCCTCGGAAGCTGACCCACCATCGAGGACTCGGCAGTGGCCGTCTGTCGGAAGAGACGGTGATGACTCAGGTACTTTCTCTTTTTTTTCTCTCTCTTCTGTGACAACTCGATGAGAGTGGGAATAAGTGGCGGGCAGCGGGGGTGTGGAAGGCAGGACGTATGCCAGGGTACCCTGGTGGTGTGGTGGTCATTGGTGCTGCTGGAGCTGACGGCGCAGGTGGTGCTTGGTGGTTGGTTGGTCGGTCGGCTGGCTGGTTGGTTGGTTATTTGGGGTTTTTGCCACAGATCCTATCAGGGTATGGTGGTGTTGGTCATCCTCCTTTGGTTTAGTCATTGTTTCGAGTCTTCTGGTCCCTAGACGACCTGGATTCAACCTTTATAACATATCAAACTGATTATGAGAAAATAATTACTTCATGATTACACTCCTTATCTACATTCCTCTTCTTGTGGCCCATTTATCATCTTCCCCTCATGATTAATCTTTCCTTGATCTTGTCTTAAAACCATTCCAGCAGCCCTCAACACAACTCCTTACCGTGTTTTGCCTCCTCTTTCAATCAGCTGTCTTCCAGTACCCACGGTTCGACCTTCCCTCACCAGGACTTCTCTGTGAGATCCATCTCCGCCACTTGTGCTCTGACAGCAACCTTACTTCCTCTGTTTCCATTACACGTTTTTTTTTTTTTCTGACGTGAGGCTAAGCCACCTGAACACCTCCATCAGCCTCACCACACACGCAAATTGACGATTTCCCCTCGATGTTTCTCGTCTCCCTGACGACTCTCTCCCGCTCATGACCTCTTGGTTTCTCTGCCTCAACTTCAGTTTCAGCCCGGAAAAAAAAGTGATAATGAGGGTGTTTGAGTATCACACACGAACACACACACACACACACACACACACACACACACACACACACACACACACACACAGAGTCATAATTCATCTCCCTATAAACTATCATTATCTATTTGCATCTTATCGTTAAGATATTCTCTAGCGTAGTTCAACCACTCACCCTTTTACTGCAGGACCACAACACCCTCCTGGAGTTGCAGTCTCATGGCGGAGGTAGAATGTATATTCCAGTGTCGTGTTTGTCTGGTGTTTTTTTACTCCTTAAGTCAACCAATACCGTCAGGCATTCTACTACACACTGACCTTCTCGTTTCCATGCGACCTGGATGTGTTCTACCATCATAGGAAGAGCCTGTTAGTCCTAAGGGCTACTCTAACGTCGAGTGTCCTCAACCATCCCTAGGAAAAAAAGAAAACGGAATTATTTACACTGTAAACATTCCTCTTGTCATTAACAATCGTATGTATACCATGATTCCTTCCTTCTCCAATCCGCAAAACAATAAGGTGTATGTAGTTTCCTTTGTTGATATTCATACCCAGAGTCAACCCTGTCTCCTACACTTGCCTCACAATGGTACAGATGGCCTTAAAGCTGAGGCTTTACCGAGGCCGTCTTGAACGACCCTCCTCACAGCTTATTATAGACTCGACTCACGTTCCCGTCCATTTCCTCACAATTCATCCGTGTTCATCATTGCCTTTCCTCTCTCTCTCTCTCTCTCTCTCTCTCTCTCTCTCTCTCTCTCTCTCTCTCTCTCTCTCTCTCCCCCGGTTACTTGAACACATGTCCATCCACATTCTATAACCCTCTGTGTATGTGACCGGCCCGCTGGGTTTGGACACGATCGATTGCACTCAGGTGAGCAGACACTCTGGAAATGTACTCCCACCTCAAGTCAGACGCAAGGCACAGATTGCAGGTCGAGACCAAACGAAACGCCCCAACACGTATGCTAAAGAATATATAAAAAATTGGTTCATAAACGCATTTTTTTTTTTAAATGAAAATAGACTTTTTCTCAGTTCAAGAGCAAATGATTTTTTTTCCTTAATCACATAGATTTACCATGACTTTTCAGACCATGTTGCACTACCCTCACCTCTTAACTACCTCGCAACTGCAGCTCGTTCCATAGTTACTCAGTTGATCTAATAACCAGTCACCTCTCTCCTCACTGGAACTTTGCCTCTCCTTCCTTATATCATTTCCTATATCATACAACCACAAAGTTCCACATGCTCTCAGAAACTCAAATACAAGCATAAATCACACCTTGAATCTCACTCACCTTGAATCTCACTCACCTTGAATCTCACTCACTTGAATCTCACTCACCTGAATCTCACTCACCTTGAATATCATCACCTGAATCTCACTCAACTGAAACTCACTCACCTTGAATCTCACTCACCTGAAACTCACTCTCCATTAGCTTCATCAGTTTCCTCATTGGTCATCACCACTCTCCTCGTCCTACAACCTCTCACTGGAGAGGGTACAACCTTGCGTCTCATCAGAATACGAACCAAAATAACCTTCACAGAGAATAAGTAGTTCAAGAGAAAGAAACTCATTGATAGGTGGTAGCCAGCTCGACACTCTTGTAAAGGTGGAAACTCATGCAAGACACAAACAGTGGGTTCCAATTGTCATTTTATGGGTTTTCGTATGTCGTCACCCCTCTACCCCACCTCCTCTGCCTCTGTCTGTCTGTACGTGGAGACGTTCTTGTTAGCTTCATAACACCGTATGACGTCACTCCCTGCCTCTGTCTGTCCGTACGTGGACACATTCTTGTTGGCTTCATAACCCAAGAACGATAAGAAACTCCATACAAAAGTTACTGTTCAAATAGAGATTACAACCTAGAGCTAAGTAGTGTTATAAATCTGAATATCATTTAAAAGAATCGGATTGTCTTTTGCAAGGTGGAGCTAAGTAGTGTTATAAATCTGACTATCACTTAAAAGAATTGGATTCTCTTTTGCAAGGTGGAGCTAACTAGTGTTAAAAATCTGACTATCACTTAAAAGAATTGGATTGTCTTTGCAAGGTCTATAACCCTGCAGTGCTGCATGATGAGAAGTTCAGAATCACAACATATGTGTATTCAGGCGAAGAAAGTATCATGACCAACATATTGTTGTGAATTATATTCTTTTTATACTTTTGGCGGGACATTTAGGGAAGGCAAGTACCATTAAGACAGCAATTGTCTTTATGATCATTTTAACTTTTATGGCAGTGGAAGTGCTATTAAGATAGTCATTATCTGTACGATAGTTTTGGCATTATGGCAACGTTGCCAGCGCATGAACGTGCTACCTCTCGGTTATTGCAAGTATATGTGGTTCAAAGTCTACTGACCAACGATTGCTGGCTGAACCACTCGCGAGGCACGGTGCGGTGTTGCCTGAGGTACCCTGCACTCTCAGCAGTACAATGTTGCCGGAATGAAAGCATTGCTTATCCTTACCTCTCCTCCTCCTCCTCCGCCGCCACACTCCACGTCTTTCTTTATCTGTCTCCTCCAGCCATACCAAGTCCCCTCACCCGGTCTTCCTCTCCCTCCTCAGTTCCCCCGTGCCACACAGGCCCCCATTTCCCCCCAGTTGAACTAGTCCTCTCGTCTTCCCTCCTCATCCCCAGCCCTCCTACCCCGAACTCTCTCTCTCTCTCTCTCTCTCTCTCTCTCTCTCTCTCTCTCTCTCTCTCTCTCTCTCTCTCTCTCTCTCTCTCTCTCTCTCCTTGGTGTAGGGAGAGCGTGGGAGATGCGAGCTGCCGGAACCATTTACTGAGTCCCCTTCCTGCATACAGATTACTTCCTCCATCCCCTGCCACCATCCACGCCCTACATCCATCCATCCTTCCGTCCATCCCCGCGCCTCCAGATCCACTGTCCCTTTTACTCACCCCTTTACCCCTTTCCACTCGTTCCTCTGTCCCTTTTACTCGCCCCTTTACCCCTTTCCACTCGTCCCTCTGTCCCTTTTACTCACCACTTTGCCCCTTCCTCAGGTCCCTGTTGTTTTCACTCACTCCTTTGCCCTTTCCACTCGTCCCTGTTCTTTTCACTCGCCCCTTTGTCCTTTCCACTCGTCCCTCTACCCTTACCGCTCGTCAGTTTGCAACAAAGAGAAATTATTGTGCCTGATAATTCATTATTATGGAAAGTTTGCGAACGAACCAAAGTTGAACAACTTTCTGGAACTTCCTTACCATCACCCCATCATCCCCAGCGATCCTGACGCCCCCATCTACCAGAACCCAATCCTCCTAAGAATCTGTACATCCCCATCATCAGACCCCCATAATCCTAAGGATTTCAACGTCCCCATTTACCAGACCCCCATCTTCTCAGAGATCTTGAAGTCCCCCATCTACCAGACCCCAACCATTCCAAGGATCTTGACGTCCCCATCAACCAGACCCACATCACCCCCAGAGGACCATGAGGCCCCTCATCTACCAAACCGACATCACCTTAAGGATCTCGAGGCCACTATCTACCAGAGCCTCATCATCACTAGGATTCTGACGTCCTCAGCTATCAGAATCCAATCACCCATCAACTCACCCTCCTCACACTTCCTAATCCAGCCATGCATGACCCTCACACTCCTGAATGTACGGACCCCAGCACCATGAAGCCTCCTTTACTCCATCCTCCCATTTCTTCTCTTAGTCCCTCCAAATCTTCTTACTTACTTACTCAGCTTTTCCTCTCATCTTCTCCATATATCTGAACCATTTCAGTAACGCTCTCGTTCAAAGCCAAAGGTTCATCACATCCATGCAACACTGTCTAAGCCACTATGCCACCAAACCCACCCATCTCTGCCATAACAGAAGATGATCTCTCCTTCCACACAGTCCAACACATCTAGGATCTTAACCTCTCCTCTCCCACCCTGCGATTCAGTGAAGCCCCATGACTCTATCCACTGCCACGTCCACTCCGAGTTACCCAAAGTGCTCCGCTTCCTCAAGGTCCTCCCCATTTGCACTCCCACTCGGACTCATCCAGTCTCATTCCCTTCTGTTGCTCCTCATTGCCTTGCTTATGCTCACAGTCGTATCGATTTTCTCTTTGTACACATTCTTCCAAAGTTTGTCACCATAACAATAATAATAATATCATAACAATAATAATAACAATAATAATAATAATAATAATAATAATAATAATAATAATAATAATAATAATGATATTAATAATAATAATAATAATAATAATAATAATAATAATAATAATAATAATAATGATAATAATAATAGAATGAACTGAATTGATTTTCAGTATGCTCGGGTGCAACGTGCTCTCACTGAGCTTAAGCAATACACACGAAGCAGTCATGGAATAGACTGTGGGTCTTGAGCTGTAGATGGTGGCCTCTGGATTTGGTTCATTATGCATGACAGCCACAGAATGGATGTGTGCAAATTAGGTCCATTGTTCATCTGTTCCCCACGCTACCTGGATAGGGCGGAAAAGACTGGTTGTGTATCACTGTCATTATTATTCTAATCATTTATTATCAACTCTGACAGTGATGCTAAATAACAGCATTGCTTTACTGCTTTATTATTATGATTTTTGATATTGTTATTATCATTAGTAACTTTCGTTATGGTATCATATTTATCGTTCTTATAGCTACTGTCAATTATCATTATCCATTTGCAATTCTGTCATTATATTCGGTATATTATCAATTATCATTTTTTTCTGTGACTTCTTCTTCGATTATTTGTTAGTAACCATGATCATTACTATCAGTACTATCATTATCATTAGTTGTAGTAGTGGTAGTAGTAGTAATAATAGTAGTAGTAGTAGTAGTAGTAGTAGTAGTAGTAGTAGTAGTAGTAGTAGTAGCAGTAGTAGTAATAGTAGTAGTAGTAATAGTAGTAGTAGTAGTAATCGTAATAGCAGTAGTAGTAGTAACAGTAGTAGTAGCAGTAGTAGTAATAGTAGTAGTAGTAATAGTAGTAGTAGTAATAGTAGTAGTAGTAGTAATCGTAATAGCAGTAGTAACAGTAGTAGCAGTAGTAGTAGTAGTAGTAGTAGTAATAGTAGTAGTAGTAGTAGTAGTAGAAGTAAAAGTAGTAGTAAAAGTAGTGGTAAAGTAGTAGTAGTAAAAGTAATAGTAGTAGTAGTAATAGTAGTAGTAGTAGTAGTAGTAGTAGTAGTAGTAGTAGTCGTAGCAGTAATAGTCGTAGTAGTAGTATTAGTAATAATAGTAGCAGTAATAATCATAGTAGTAGTAGTAACATCACTATCATTATCATCGGTGTTACTATTATTTACACTATCATTATTTTCTCTGCATTAATATTAGATGACAACAGATTCTCCACAACCAGAGGTGGACTTGTGGTAAGATCATTACGTTTCAAGACGGTCCTCCTATGACTTTCAAGATAAATGGCAGAACTCTACCCTCTCAAAACAACTTAATATTCTTTTATCTTTTATGACTCAAGTTCACCGCTCCATCAAAATCATAATCCTGGGAGAGAGAGAGAGAGAGAGAGAGAGAGAGAGAGAGAGAGAGAGAGAGAGAGAGAGAGAGAGAGAGAGAGAGAGAGGAGAAAAAAAACTTTGGTGGGTTGCTCGGCACACGGTTAATGAAGCACACGGGTAATTAAGCAAGATGTAATTATGAAGATAGACGCTCGAAGGGGGTTCCTGGGGGAAGGAGGAGGGGAAGGTGCTGGGGTAGCGCTGGGGCTTGGGGGGGAATGGAGGAGGCTTGATGGTCTTCCCATTATAGACGCACTATTAAAGATTTTATGCTTTAAATATTCAGCAAAACAGCTTCGTGACTTCAATCATGAGAGCAATTAACTTCCTGGCACTATCTTTTCCTTAATCAGCTCTGCTGAGGCCTTGGAAGTCTGGGGAGTGGGGTATATGGAGGAACTTTACAATAATCTAATCCCCTATATGTTGATATTCCCTTGGTATACCAACGATCTTGGGGAAAATGAAGTAATTAGATGGGCTTAGGGAGTGTGTTTGTATGGGGGTGGGGTGACCTACTTTGGGCCATAGGAAATACAATATGGCTCCTAGGGAGCAGGCAGGAGTTCGTGGGTGTTGAGGAAGTGTTGAACAAGATGGCATCGTGGGCAGGGGGCGGGGACCAATCAGGGTCTAGGAGGCGGGGCCGACAATCAGTCACTTGCTTACGTCCTATTTTCACCCACCACTTAATGAACCTTCACTGCTCGCATAAGCCTCTATGTTAAGAGTTGCTCTTTTCCTACGAGAATTATCGAGTGTTTCCCCCTCGCGTGGGTGTGTATAGACGTGCGGGAGACGAGAGAGAAGGAATGATAAATGCGAGGGAAGTGGAGATTCTTAATAGTGGGCGGAGAGGCAGCGTCATTCATCTGATCCCGCGCGAACATTACTGTGTGAGGCGGCCTCCGCGCTCACCCGCCGCCGCCAGTTGCCACTACACACATTCGCTTGTTTTTATCTCCCTCACGCTTCAACCCTCAACTCTCTCTCTCTAGACTCTCCTGGAAGCCTAGAAGGCTCGAAACCTCAACTATATACATAGCCTTTCGTAGGTATGTATATATATATACATTTGTGATGGTTCTTAAGGGTATTTTGGTGCGTGTCTTTTATGTAAGGAAGGAGAATCATTCAATTCCACTGGGACTTCGTCCGTGGTCCCGGCCGCCTTCATATACCTCCTCACTCGACCAGTGTTCACCAATTTTCGCACAAACGCGCCCTTTGTATCGCTCTGATTTTTTTGTTTGTCTTTTATCTAAAACGCTCCGCTGATGTATGATTTTCGTTCTCTGCTGTTCAATATGCTAAAAGAGCTCTTCTCTCATACATCTTAATCCTTGGTGAAAGAGAGGGAGGCAGGGTAGGGTTAGCGTAATCGGTGCGGGTGGCGAGGCAGCCCCTTTAGCCTAGCTTAGGCCCTCACAGAGATCCTGATGTTGAGATAAAGACGTGGGCGGGGCCAGTGTCCCGAAGAGGATGGTCGAGTCTTCGTCGATATCCAGGACAAGCGCTCACACACACACACACACACACACACCCTCCTAGACTCATGGGGGTCTGAATTATGACTTTAATTTATGTGATCATTTTGTGGTAAGGCTGCATATAGAAAGAGGCTTCGAGATCCCTCGGCCATTGTCTGCTAGCGAGGATTTATGCCCGGAATTTATGGGTAGTTCGCGAGCAAACTTTAAATGAAAGGAGCCAGGGGGTCAGTGATGGCCGGCTAGGTCTTTGATGCACCTCGCCAAACGTAGGGACCGACCCATTCTCTGATACGTCGTGTTGGCCGTAGATGATCATGTGTGGCTCGAAGTCATTTCCTGGTGAGCGTCATCCACTTCCTCTAGATGACGGAGGTTTGAAGACGGAGAACTGAGGCAGAAGAGGATGACATATGCCTGATGGCTGCCACACCACAGAACGAAGGTCAGACGCTGAGGAATATTTACCTCTCGTCTCTTGACTCTGGGTTAAGTTGGTGATGTTGACCAACGACCGATGCTACTCACAAAAGCCATCTCTTCTTCCTTGCACATTATCTGCACCTCGTACATACATACATACATACACACGTAAAACCCTCTCATACACACACACACTCAGGCGTTCACATACACTGAAACAATCATACACACATGCGTTGTACGAACACTAAAAGATGTCACTTATATACACATTCCTGAATATTCACATAAACATCCACTTCAACATGCGAGTGTAAAGCCCACTTCACCACATGTACGTATAAGCAGAAACACATAAATCAACAACGTGTTCAACACATGCATACACAAACACGCAGAAAGTTGCACTCACACTGATACCTACACACACACACACACACACACACATATGCACACACGTCATAAATGTAACTTCCTTTGAAAGTTATTTTCTTGTTGCTTCTTTCCATGTTCCCATAATGCGAGAACTGCATTCTCCCTCAAGGCAACGAGTGAACATCGAAATCTCATCCTCTGGGAATGTGATTGATCACCGACATTAGCTCTGAAAGACACTGCTTTTTCCTCCTCCTTCTATCACACTCTTCAGTGTGTACATCTGTGTTATTCTCCTGCATGATATTACTACAATCCAGCCATTGTTGTTGACTCCAGTCTACAGTATGAATGAAGCTCTGGGCTGATCACCAGGCTCTCAGAGAAAAGGATCAGATCCCAAAAGAGGAGGTGAGGAAAATTATAGATTCTCCAACACACGGTCTACAACTGCTATCAAAGGCCAGTGGATCCAACAACTTTATCTCAAAGTTACGGGAGATAATACTTAAAAGAACGATTGGCAATGTATGTATCCCTTTAGGCTTTGTATGAAAAAGGAAATTGACTTTGTTATGGTGATGGTAATGGTGGATGCAAGCCATGGTAGAACAGAGACCACGTTCATGGTAGTGTAGGCGATCATGGTGGAGTATGGCGATCATGGTGGAGTATGGCGATCATGGTGGAGTATGGCGATCATGGTGGTGAGGTAGGCGACTGTGGTAATGGTATGTGCTGAGGATACTCATGGTACTGAGAGGTGATCATGGTATGGTGGCATAAGCTACACCATAATGGTGGTGTAGACGACCATACCTATAGCAATAACGACCATGATGATAATAACGGTGTATGACGATTTGAAGTCGTACTGGATAGATGGCTATGGAGTTGTTAGCCATCCAGTCCTGTTGGTGACGATCAAGTGGCTCTACTGATCTCCCCAGTTCTTCTGTTCTCTCTCTCTCTCTCTCTCTCTCTCTCTCTCTCTCTCTCTCTCTCTCTCTCTCTCTCTCTCTCTCTCTCTCTCTATCTATCTATCTATCTATCTCAGCACCTGCATTGGAGCCAAACCTCGTTGTCAGTACTCATAAGTAGGTAAGTAATCCTATCCCCCCCCCCCTCTCTCTCTCTCTCTCTCTCTCTCTCTCTCTCTCTCTCTCTCTCTCTCTCTCTCTCTCTCTCTCTCTCTCTCTCCCTCACCTTAAGCACCCCCCCCTCCTCCCACCCTTCTCCCCTCCCACTCCTTCCCTCCCCCCCCCAAAACCCAACCCAGCCATTAACCCCGCCTACGTACGTTCCCTGATCATGTTTCTGCCCAATAAGGTTCGATCATAAAAGTACCCTCGACCTACCACCAGAACGCGGCGGAGGAGCCACACTCCACGCACGGAGATGTACGGGACGATCGCAACACCGTGTTGAAGTCAGGGATGCGGAGGCAAGTGTGTGTGTTCTGGGTTAAAAGCACTGGTAATCTCTCCTCCTCAATGCGTGTTCTAAGAATAAAGATTAGATTAATAGGTCTTATTTCTTTTCTTTTTTTCCGATTTCTAACACTGAAATTTGAATATTATTCACCTCTCCTCATTAATTCGAAACGTATCTTCTCTATGATTATATTCCTTGGAAGGGTGCCAGCTGGAGGGATATAGATAATGATTTTATTCAAAGACAAAAAAAAAACAAATTATAGTAAATTATTAATGAGGATATACGTACATGAAAAAAAAGACATTATCTTTACATACTAAATACCTTGGCTTTAGGTGGGCTAGTGAATTAAATTCCCCGAGAGAAATAAGAAATCCATTTGTAATTTTATGCAAAGTTCGATTGAATTGTTGCTCATTTGCATATCGTAACAGTTGCCAGATTCTTCAGTGAAGTTATCATCAGGTTATACAGCAGAGGTTACGGGGCATTCCTAAGTGAAGGGTCTTAAAGAACACACCACACAGGAACCCAGACAGAGTCCTATGATAACATCTACCAAACTCCCTTATAAAGGATAAGAAACCCTTATAAAGGATAAGATCCCTTATAAAGGATAACAACAAGACCCTCCTATAATCAATGATTCTTATCCTATTCTCTTTAAGAGGTCGCCGAATTATTCTATTGTAAGTGTACAGGACACAGCTTGGCAAGAAGAGAGGGTCTATGGGTCGGGACGGGTGTAGGAGTGATCTATACAGTGTGGTGAAGGAGGAAGGAGTGATTATAAGTAAAAGTGTGAAGGTGAGAGTGCTCATAAGTGGTAGTGAGGAGGTGAGTGTGCTCATGCGTGGTAAAGAGAAAGTGAGAGGGTTCATAAGTGCTAGTGAGGAGGTAAGGGTGTTTGTAAGTGATGATGTGGAAATAAGAGGGCTTATAAGTGGTAGTGAGGGAACAGCACTGCACATAAGTGATTATGATGTAACAAAAGTGAGTGAGAGGACAGGCGTACTCATAGTAGTAGTGAGAGAGTAAAATTACTCGTAAGTAGCACGAACAGTGACGTAATTCAGTGTTCACAAGTGTAAGTAGGGGAGAAGAAGTGTAAAAGTGTTAGCAGTACCATTCTGGCAACACTAAATGTATGAACATTCTTGGCGTGATGTTTAGTAACAGGCAGATAAGTCACTCGATGAGAATGGAAATTCCCAGTTTTCTCAAGTTCCTGCTGGTGTTATCACACCGTCTGGCACCGAACCCCCTTCCTTCTTCGTCTAGAACAAGCTCCTGATGGAGACGTAACCATCGTGGTGCCTAGGTTCCCTAATGATCCATATATTTGTTCTTTTGTGGACAACAGTTGCTCCTGAAGGAGACGTACTCGTTGTGGTGCCTATGTTCTCTGATAACACGTGATTTATTCTTCAGAGTACGACAGATGCTCCTGAAGGAGACGTACTCGTTGTGGTGCCTATGTTCCCTGATAACCCATGTGATTTATTCTTCAGGGTACTACAGATGCTCCTGATGGAGACGTACTCGTTGTGGTGCCTATGTTCCCTGATAACCCATGTGATTTATTCTTCAGGGTACTACAGATGCTCCTGATGGAGACGTACTCGTTGTGGTGCATATGTTCCCTGATAACCCATGTGAATTATTCTTCAGGGTACTGCAGATGCTCCTGAAGGAGACGTACTCGTTGTGGTGCCTATGTTCCCTGATAACCCATGTGAATTATTCTTCAGGGTACTACATATGCTCCTGAAGGAGACGTACTCGTTGTGGTGTCTATGTTCCCTGATAACCCGTGTGATTTATTCTTCAGAGTACTACGGATGCTCCTGAAGGAGACGTACTCGTTGTAGTGTCTATGTTCCTTGATAACCCATGTGATTTACTCTTCATGGTACGACAGATGCTCCTGAAGGAGGCAAAGCCGTGGTGGTGCTTAGGTTTTCCGACCCATTTTGCTCATTCTTTTAGAGAACGATTGTGGATCACCTCACCACAGCTACGACGCATACATGAGGGACAAGAAAGGCGGCAAAAAGATATGGGTGACTGACGTCTTGAGAACCCGACACGTGGGCCACATGAGGGTAATGAGGGTGTGAGGATAGGGTGGAGGGGGGTGGGCGAGCATGGGGCGTGGCCTGGGGTTATGAGGAAGGCAACACACGGAAGGGAGCAAGGAGGGCACGGAAGGAAGAGGAGGAGGAGGAGGTTAGGGGCGGTGGGAGGGCGTGGGAGGTAAGCAGGTGAAGGCTGCGTGAGAGGAGATCATAAACGATGGAGGGCGGGACTTATCTCCCTCTCTCCCTTTACTCTTCACACCTTTTATCTTCTTCCTCCTCTTCCTCCCTCACCCTCCGCCTCGCCAGCCGAATCACTGAGGAAAAAGAAGGATTAAAAAGAGACACACGCGAAGAGGAGAGAGTTATTACGACAACAATACCAGATATGTAGCATTTACCCGTGCAAACAATCTCCCGCAAATTGGTCGGAACCTCGGGTATTGTAAGGGTTACCTCTGGCGCCGTCAGTCACCAGGTGAAGGGCTAGCCAAGGCAAGAGGGAGGGAGGGAGAGAGAGAGAGAGAGAGAGAGAGAGAGAGAGAGAGAGAGAGAGAGAGAGAGAGAGAGAGAGAGAGAGAGAGAGAGAGAGCGCCCGGCGCCCCTCCGTCTATACCTCCCGATCCACGTGTACAGCAGGGTTCATTCGCAACACACGAAGCGGAATATAGAAGGATATAGACGCTACTTGATGCCGTAGTGTGGGATGTAAGAGTTTCGTAGTGAAA